>NW_020884872.1:11545481-11659653 GCF_003945725.1 Corapipo altera
ATAGATAGATAGATAGATAGATAGATAGATAGATAGATAGATAGATATGATCTGTCTATAGATATGATACTTATTGGACTGGCACACAAGCCTTTTGAGCAGCACTGTATCAGTGCTTTTTGAAGTCCACATACATTCTGTCTATGGTCTCTCGTGCCTCTGGTACCTTGTCACATGCACATAGAGTCATTTAGGTTAGAAAAGACCTCTAAGATCACGGAGTCCAATCACTAATCCAGCACTGCCAAGTCCACCACTAAAACATGTCATTAAATGCCACATCTACACATCTTTTAAATATATCCAGGAAAGGTGATGCAACCACTTCCCTGGGAAGCCTGTTTTCAATGCTTCACTTTCTGTGAAGTTTTTCCTAAGACCCAATCCAAACCTTCCCTGGCTCAACTTGAGGCCATTTCCTCTTGTGCCCCTTCACCTTACTTATGTTCTGCCTTCCAGAGGGGAGTGGAACACCGTGGTCCCCAAATACTTCTTTATTTCTTCCACCGTATTGCAGTTAAAGGTGTTTGTATCCCTGCAAACTGTTTAATTCCAGATAAATCCTGCATATATTGGTAAATCTCAAAGGTTGCTGCAACTTTTTTTAGCCTCTGAATATGCCTCATCTGTCTTTGTCAATCATTAGACATTTCTTGATCACCATTTTTCTTCCATGAACCTGATTAGTGTAATTATTTCCCCATGCTCTTCTTGAGTCAGGTATTACCTCTTTTTAGTATATGTCACTCATCACCAAAATTTCCAAATATCACATAACTTTTTATTTTTATTCCAATAAGTAGACATTATGTTTACATGAGAAGAATCCCAAACAACCTAATCTATAAAACAAACCATAAGCCTGCAAACAGGCAAGAGTTCTTTCCACAGTGGACAAAATACACTCTCCATTCTTCTTTTCCTCAAAGAGTCAAGTTTTATTGCAAAACTAAGTTATTTTAACATAAGATCATTGCATAGTCGTGACCCTTACTCTATGACATGATTCCTACATGGTAATATTTTTACTATAATCTTTCTAAGGCTCTTGCTTTTTCTCCTCCTTTCTACACTGCTTCCAAAACTGCTATAATAGCTTCATGTGCTTAATTTTAAGCTCACTCCTGAATTAAGATCCACATGAGGAGCATTTAATTCACAAGCATAACAACTATGTAAAATCTCATCACTCTTAATTTTCAGAAAAAATTTAAAAATTTAAACTCAAATTTTGTAGTGGTTTTACAATGCACAATATCAGAAATTAACCAGAATTTTGAGGGTCATTTTGCAGCTTTGTTTTTTGCAACTTAATGGAATTTGACTGAATCGGTGATACTTAGATGATATGTGTTTTAAGGAATATAGGAAAGACAATACCTTTGTCAAGTTATAAAGAGAAAAATGCTCTAAATGATTGAAACTAGGAGATCATTCAGCAAGGTTGAATGTAATTAACAATGTGACTAAGACCTTATTTGAAAACTGACTGGAGATATCTAGTAGTTTGGATCAAGTAACCTTTTCTTCCTTATGCTCTATTAACACTGAATATAATTTCTGTTGGAAATCCCACTGACTTATTCCAGTAAAATAAGCTGTAGATTTGAATAGTTCTAAATTATTATAGCTGAACATATTTCTTTTAACATACTTGTTTAAGTGTGTGTTGTACACTGACTACTTTGAACTGCAGTTTCAAATAATATTTTCTCTTCCAGCTTTTGCATGACAGTCATGGGAATTCAAGTAATAGTCTATCTGTTTTGGACACGCAAAAGGTAAGTTTAATACTTTGTAATAAGTTATTTATACTTGATTGACTGTGAAATTTGGATTACTTGAAATCCATACCAAAAGGAGTCCAAACACTCTTAACTTCTCTGAAACACTGAGGGAGGTTTGCTTTCAAATACACTTAGTTATTCTTAAGTTGAATATTACAATAAAGAATTTTTTCTAAATGTTCCTATCTAGGAAGGACATCTGCTTTCCAGAAGTCTATAAGGCATATACTATAGAGATTCTATATACCAAATGCCATAAATAGACTTTGTGGTAATTAAACTAAAGTCATGGGATATGTAGAATACATACTAAGCATTTATTAAAATCTTGAATGAAGAGATGTAGAAGATACACCCTACAGTTTATCTAATCATCTGAAAATTACTCATTTGGTTATGTCATGAATCTTTGTTGCTTTAACAGGGAAGGCTTTCCTTCCTCGAATCTCTTGGAGACCGAATCTGTTGACATGTAGGACTCAGTAGTACGTTTTCCTTTTTTTTTCCCCTCCTTTTCTTTAATATTTTGAGAGAGAAGAAGAATTTTAATACATTATTTAATAAAGATGCTGGTCTCACTGGAATGTTTTAGAATGATGCTTTATTGTCACGGGATACATTCATTTAATTTGAGGGAAAAATGTTCATCAAGAATTCAGACCATGTAATATGGATCCTCATCCTGAATGGGAACTTATTAACAAAGGACACATAAAGAACACATAATTCCTGTGGGTAATCTTATATTTCCTCAGGTTACGCTATTCTTTGATGGAAAAGCTGTCATATGATGTTGTCGTTCTGAGCTGGGAAAATAAAATATTATGTGGTTTGTCCCATGAGAGAGGTTTTTATATTGAGTAGGCCTAAAAAAGTATTTCAATTACGATTCAGATTTTCCCTATCTACTGTATGATGTCTTCCACTGATAGATGTGATATTCATAATATTCTTCCTTTCTTAAAGTCTTCCTTCCTCTTTCCCACAGAGGGTTGGACCAGATGATCTTTTGAGGTCTCTTCTAATCTGGGCTTATCTATGGTTCTGTGGTACTAAGTCAAAAGGAGAACTACAATAAGTAGGACAAAAAAATTGGACAGACAGTGCCATTTTCTGTAGATCAGATGCAGTATTTGATAGAACTTGGTAGAGAATTGAAGGCAGAGAGCCTACCCTTAGACGAGGAGGTAAAGGAGGCTGTTAGATGTCAATCAACTGATCTTTTGGACCTACTCAGGGGTTGCATTTGCATGAGTGTTAGATCTGAAGTCAGCAGGATGAATCCAGACTGGTCAAGATACTGAGTCAGGAGGTATTTGACCACAGCAAAGAAAGGTGGGCCAAGAAGATGCAGAATTTCATTGGGACATAGTCAAAAGAAGTGCAGGGCAGGAAGACAATATCTTGGCAATACCATTCCTAGAGAATGTATGTTTACAGGGCTGATACTCAGTTTATGTGATGATTTGAACTGGCCATCCTGCAGTTGTATGGAGCTAACTTGTACACAAGTTACAAATATCTTTAGTAATTTTCCCACTCAGCAGTTAATCCCAGCTCTCTGTGTAGAAATTGGAAGATGAGGAGAGGTAGCTAGATAGCTTATGACTTCTGCTGTTTGGGTGCCTGTCTGCCCACTCCTTTCACAAGCATTTCCCTGTGGCAAGCAGCTCCCTGAAAGCTGGTAAAAGCCTTTGAACTGTTTTACAAAATGCAGTTGGCAGAGGAAAAGTGCTTTCCATCAAGAAAGCTGGAGCACCGTGTTTTCCCAGCTGCTCTGAGGCACCATATGTTTGCTGCATGGCTACTAATGCTACTTTTATTTCTTCAGAAGACTCTGCAGATGTAAGTCTGTAGTGATAATTGTATGAGGATAAGCAAGCTGCTGGTATGTGGCAGTATTTCACGGGGGTTAATGGTAGGGTCAGCCCTGTCACAGCAACTGACACAACAGTGCCTCAAGGAATATGGAGATCATGACCATCAGTACTACCAGTTTCACTAGGCACTGTAAGACCTTGGGAGCAAGACTTGCAAATCTCTATGGCTTGGTCGGCACAGTGACTGAGATTCAGCTCACTAGGATACCAGAAGAATGTTCTTTTTCTTCCAGTGACATTTTATATGTGGTGGTTGTAATTTTTGTTAATAATAACTGTAGAATTTAGCAACCGTATGTGCCTCCCCCATGTTCCCAGCCCTTTACTGGGATGGCTATTTGTCAAGCAGTCAAAGCATTCCTCCTCAGGGTGTGAAGGTACACTTTTCTGACCCAACTAGTAGTCCCGACAATAAATAGAAATTCAAAACACCAGATGGGGAATAAGGTATTGAGCAAATGCAGGTAGAGATCTGTTTCAGAGCTCTCCCTGGGGGCTGGCAGGATGACAATCACCAGGAAGAAAAGCAATGAATAGTCAAGCATGTGGAGAGTCAGGGTGAATGGCAGCTGCTTAGGGTTTGAAAAGGAAAACAACCAAAAGAATATAAGACAAAAACAACAATGTGCTGCAAGGAATGTTAACAGAAGCCTCTTTAAAATTTACCATAAAAAACAGACACATGAATCTTCTCTCTATTGGCAGGCTTTGAGACAGTCTCATACAGAGTAACATGAAGAGGTCAGATTTCATATTGGGTAAGAGATGTGCAGTCAATGGAATGGCTAAAAGCAATAGGACACTGAGAGAGTATGGGGAGAGGTATCTGTGGGGATAGAAATTGGCCAATGTTTTAAAGTTGCAATGTTCTGATTTCCAGAATGACACTGCCAGGGGCCCACATCCGTTTCTTCCTTCTGTAGATCCCTAGTAAATGATATCATTGATTCAAAACAGCTTTAGGCTATTACTCAACATTCATTGGCTTGGCTGCATTTACAGTCAGGAATTGGGGTCTTGGTGAAGCGCAGTGCTAATACTCTGTTCTGCTTCTTACAGAAGTCAAACACAGTTCTAGTTTTTAATCTGTTGTTATGTCAGACCTACTCGCTGCAGTCAGAGTAATTCTGGAGGAGGAGGAAGAAAAATAGGAAGGAGAAAGACAACTTTGAGGAGCCAGAACAGACGCAGATATGCAAGAACAAGTTTGCAGTGCACAGTGGATAAACCCCATCTCCTTCATCATGCAAATTAAACACCTGATTTTCAAGGGGGAAAGCAGTTAGGAAACCTTTTGCCAGCCACAGTGCTACTGGGGCATTTGCTTGGAGGTCTCACCTCACCACGGCAGCCTGTGGAGATTACTGACTATGGCTGTTGCACAGGTATACAGTCATATCAGAGTGACCAGATCTATGAAGGAAGGTGACAGAAAGAAGTGAACCAATATAATACTGTTACCATAAAATAATCTTATTTTGTATAATAAAAGTAATGGTCAGATTCCAGTAGGCAATATGGAATTTCAGGTCACGCTGGACTGAGTTTACAAAAATGAATGGTGTGCTCATAAAAGGCCATCAGTAAGCAAGTGAATCAGAGATGTTTTTGTCCATCTGATAGTACAGGTACCTTGGTATGAAGAACTCGATTGAAAACAAAAAAAAACAAACAAGCAAATAAAAACAACAACTAAAAAACAAAACACGAAAAACCCCGCCTCTCTTTTTCCTTTAACATAAAGTAGTGATGTGGCCATGTGACTACATGAGACTGGTGGGATCACTCCCTCATGGGATGACAGGACCAACACCAGTATTTGCTTCCATGAAGTCCTATAACTGACATAAAGGTTCAATGGGAGGAGGAAAACTTCAGAGAGCTTATTGTTATGGAATTAAGTGGGAGAGAAATGAGGTTTCCTGCATTGTTCTGGATGCATTATATTAGAGCCATAATATCTTATCTAATCAGTGATACAGTTAAGAGGTCGGTACTGTGCTGGATGACAAGGATTCATCATCAGAGTGTTTCAAACACTCAATACTAGATTGTGAATGTCTGAGAGTACCAAAATTTGGTGCACATAAAAACCACTGTGGCTGACTGAGTAAGTTTAGTAATGATGGACTTCATCTATCAGGTAAAGATTAAGCAAAATAAAACAAAAACAAACAGAACAAAAAACCAAACAATCAAACAGCAAAACCCCAACTCTTTAAACTGTGTATTGACCAATCGAACTTACTAAACACATGGAAAAAAAATAATATTGCCCAAGCATAATATCAATAAGAAGGTCTTTCTATGTATACAGCACCTTTCAGATGAATGGCAAAGCACCAGGCCTCAGAAGGAAGAGATTCAGTGAAAGGCTTATGAGCTGAGATACAGATAAAAGAATAAAATGTTGAGAAATGGGGTAGTGGAGAGGAAGCAAACCTCAGGAGACACAAGGACCAGCTTTTCACCTCTGTTAATCATCTACACTCATTCTGTAAGGCACATTGCTTGACTACATGTGATCATAAAGTTGCAGACTGCAATAGAGCCACACCTTAGTTTCTGTCATTCAGTAGTATGTGGTTGACTGAGTTGATGTCTGTGAAGGCTTAAAGCTAGTCATACTGAAATGTGGATTTTCCTTAATCAATTTTCTAATGAGATTTTTATTCACTTGTTATTTTAGACTGGCTAAACAAATATTTCCTCTTTATTCTGTATTAACTGACCAGGAAAAACAAGCAAACAAATAATCAAACATGAAATTTTATGCATTTATAATGAATTACAATATTAAGAGGTACCCATGCCTACTAGAAAGGCTCTGTAGCAATTAGTGTGAAAATCATGGTTTCCACCGCAGCCAGACAAGACCAAAGCACTGAAAAATTAAACATCAGCATATACCAACCACATGTATAACACCACCTCTGGGCCAGGAAAATACCAAACATGTTGAGCACCATTACCAAGATAAAAATACTCTCTATTGTCTATAAAATCTTCATATACAAATTATCTTTTAAGTCAACTTGTGTGAAAGTAGAGTAGGAACTATTTTAACATTGAAGAAGAATAAATTTGAACTTGAACAATATCCTTCAGGCAATAAGGGGTGTGGAATGAGTTTCCATGAAACACTTAAAATTTCAGCTGTTCCTACGCCAGCATTTTAAACATCTTGAAACCAACAAGGCTCAAGCACTTGCAAACAGAAAGTGACAGGGAAGTATCTTCTCCAAATTAAGTCTGTCAGAAAACTACCAACTGCAAACTGTTCATGTAGAAATCGAAACTATCTTTTTAAAAAGATCCCTGCAAGCAGTACTTTGAGCTCAAAAGAAATGAGATTTACCTTGCCTATTTAACAAGTTTTAATAACCTTAAAAACTACAGTAAATGTTCTTGCAAATACAGTCTTTGGGGACCTATTTCCAAAAATGAATCTCTTAAGAAAGAAAGGATGTAAAAAATACCTTTCTCTCTCTAGCTCCTCTTTAATTTATGTTCATAGCTCAGGGATTAGAGTTATCGTATTTTTTTTCCCACTTAGCTGAACACCAGTCTGATTTCAGGCTACTGTTGCTGTAAGAGTGATTGTGAAGAAGCTTCTCCCTGTGCTTTTCTCACCTCTTAGTTTCTATGCTGGAAGAAAATTGACTGAACATAGAAGTATGCAATAAACCTTAAGTAGATGAAATGAAGCTGCATATATGTTTTACAATTTCACTAACATTTTATTCTCATTGAAACTAATGGCTTTGTGTGATGCTGATTTGATGCTGTGGGTTTTGAAGTGCTCTTTAGCAGCAGTGTGGTTATATGGATGCATCCACAATCTACAGGGTTTTTTTGGTCAAAATACACCTTCAACTTCTGATCTTGACAAGAAGTTCAATATGACCCAGCAATGTGTGCTTGCAGCCCAGTCCAGGTTGGATAGGCCTTTGAGCAACCGATTCTAGTGAGGGTCCCTGCCCATGGCAGGGGCATTGGAATTGGATGAACTTTAAGGTCCCTTCCAAGCCAAACCATTCCACGATTCCATGAACTCAGAGCATTGCACTTCAACTGTTATAATTAGCACAGTGTTGTAAATGTATTTTGAGATAACTCTTGCCCATTTTGGTTTCAAAACCAGAGTTTTAATGAAAAGAGTTCACACACCACACTACAAACACAGAGGTACTAGTTATATAGAAAATAAGGTTAATAACTAAATAAAGAATAAAACCTGTAGTAAACAGAATCTGCTTTATAAATGTAGGAAGGATAACTTGAAGAGTAATAGTGACATGCTAGTGCAAATGACAAGTAATAGTGTGAACCTAGTGAGATCTAGAAAAGCAAATTATCAATGAAGAGGGGCAGAGCCACAAAAGTCACAGTTTTCAATGTGTAGGTTCACTATTCTGACTCAGCCGTTGGAAGTCCTGAGGTACTGTACAGAAAATAGAAGGATTGTGTCAGCAGTGGTACACGGTATTTTGGGCTCTGTATTATTCTTTACATTGTGGTCCTGCTGCCATGCTGTAAAAGAACATGCAGATAGGTCATGTAATATGCAATATGCAACTGAAATCTTTTATAGGTTGATACACCTTTATATAATATGCAATATTATATATAAATATATATATAGGAGTGTCATGGTTTGAGATTCCCAAAATCTAATTCCCTAGCTCCATCCCCCCCTCCCACATCTCAACCTAATGTGGGATGATTCTTTCCAGACAAAACACACCAGACTCAAAGTGGGGGGAAAGGGAATATATTACAATGACTGTACAAATAAATATTATAACACATTATAATACGATCACAACTATCTCTACCATGACATATAGTATTTACAATGAATCAGATCTCTTCTCCCCTCGAAATAAAAGTCCAGGAGGGAAGAAGGACAGAGTCCTTCCAGTCTCTAAGCAGGAGTATCTCCTACAGTAGCAATCTGTCTTCTTCACATGCAGCAGCTGATAGTTGGATTTCTGCCAGCACTCACGAGGGGGTATCCCCCTCGGCCCCTTGACAAGGGGGTCTTCCGTGGGCTACGTCACCCCAGACAAAGGTCGTTCCATCACGGTCATATCACCAGCCCAGGGGGGTCTTCGTGACAGTCTGGTATCTTCAGGGGACTCAGCCCCTTGTAGAGCTTCTGTACTCTGCCTCAGGCTGCCACCTTGGCAGCAGTAGTCCTCTCGGAGATCTCTAGCTCCTTTCTGCAAGTGTTGTAGCATTCCCAGGCTCCTCTCCTTAATAGGGGTCCATCTGCCTCCTTTCTCGGAGGTCTCAAAGGAGTTTGGGGGGTCTGGTTCAGTTCTTACCCCCAAAACACTGTAACTCTGCTGCTGACTCTCTTTTTCTCGGCTCTCCTTCCAGGAGTCCTCTCTACAGTGCTGCATGCCTCTGTTGCTTCATCTTATCTCTTCTGGCCCTGTGCCACCATTTCTCTGATCAGTGCTGGTCTGTTGCTACTCCTGCCGCTGCCCACGATGGAGAAAACATCTCCCAGCACAACTACAGGCACCTAGCCCAGCTGAATGCTGTTCCAGGTCCCTGCAGCTCCCCCAGCCCGGGGCAGGGGGGCCCCAAAGGCCCCAAGGGTTCAGAGCCCCTTTCTTCATGGTGTCAGAACATGGCTACCACTTCTATCAACCAAAAAACAACTCGTCTCTTCCGATCTGGTTGTGGTATGTTTTTATTTCACAGGAGTGCAGATTGGTTCAAAGCTCAAGTGCCACCACCCCTTGGGGGCTACCACTTTTTTTTTAGCCTCTAGGGGAAAAACCTGGTTCAAACCATTACAAGGAGATATAAAAAATCAGCTAGTACATGAATCCCAAGGAAAAAAACCAAACTACTTGTAACTTGTTTATCCTAAAATTAAATAAAGTTCGAAGCCTTGATTGGAAAAATTTGAATTAGATTTTTGTAAATCTACTAGCATGGACATGCTTTTATTGATGAAGTTTTGGTGTATTTAGGCAAGATGAGTTTCAACTTTTAAAACAAATAAAAGAAAGAGACAGCAAATTGAAAAAGAAGAGAAAGATAAAAAAATATAAATCTTTTTGAGATTATCTTTCATGCTGCTGGAGTCTGTGTGGCTTTTCAGCTTCTGTTTGAAGTATTGTCTGATGTCTCCTTTCTCTCTTCTCACTTATGTCATTTTACTACTTTTCTCCTCAAAGAGACACTTGTATCTTGATCACTCCTTCAGGTACATGTCAAAAAAAGTGAAAGAGAAGGCTGTGAAAAGTGACATGCTGGATATTTGCTTATATCCCTTATATCCAGAAGAGCATGCTCTCAGAGTTACCTGAATCACAGTTTTACTATTCAAAATGCTTTGTTCCACAGGTAAGTCAGAGGCATGCAATGCACCTGCATTTGTGTATGCATGTTTGCATATAACTAATTTAGGCTGGCAGATGCAGCTGACCCAGTTCAAAGCAGAAATAATACATCTGAACGGTAAAGTGTTAAAGCAGAAAGCTGCAGAATATCTTTTACATGCTAATCTGGAACACAGGCTAAGGGTTAATGTTTGCAGAAATATTTGGAATTGGGTCAAAAAAGAAAAAGGGCCATTAGGCAAACAGAAATGTCACTATGAGTTAATTATTGGAACAATAGATAAATAGGAAAAGGAATGAACTTTTTCCTAATAGAAAGCAAAGCACTAATAACTCTGACTGTAATCAGATAGACACACTAATGCTTGCAATGCCCCACCAGTGTACATCAGCTCTGACCTGCAAATGTCTTAACATTGAACCTCTGTTGAGGAGATAGTGCCAGGAGAGTCAAGCTGAGTCACATTATGTTCCAGTCTTCTGAAAGTGAGTACACAGGAAGGAAGCAGAGATAAAGTGACCTAAATTGAGAGCTGAATTTGTGTTTTCTGAAGTGAAACCTCCGTGTGCTAATTTCTACATTTAACTTCAAAATCAACTGACTAAGGATACTCAAAGACTACAAGGCTTAATTAAAAAGAATACTAAGCAGCCTTTCCTATCAAGTATCACGTCTGGAATAGTTTGGCACTTCTTGCACAATATCTTAATTCATAAAAGCCTGAATAACTTACTCTTTCATCTACGTATGCTGAAAGTTCTGAATTTAAAGTTCTGAATTTAAAACTTTAAGTTTTAAATGATATTTAGTTTCTGGGATAAGCAGCTGCAGAAAGGGAAATCTTAGCTCTCGTGAATTTGTTATCTTCAGATGACTTGAAACATGAACAAAAATCTGGATACTGCAGCTCAAGCAGTAGTCTTGATTCAGATTTTCAGATTCAGTCTGAAAACTTATTTTATAATATCTCCATTGTTATGTCAATATTATTAGTATTTTCTCTTACCTTTATTAAAAGAGAAGGATTCTATCTGCCTGTCCTGAAGGCAGAAGAAAATTTGGGAGGAGGGTAGTTTTTTTGGTTTGGTTTGGGATTTGGTTTTTTATTAGTTCAAAAACCCCAACAACTCAAACTCCTCAGACTGTGTCTCTCCTCTTGTCCAGTACCAACTAACTGAGAGGGCTTCTTAGCAACTTAGCTTCATTGCCAAGTTCAGTTTTGATCAGTTTTTCAATGAGAAAGAAGTGGAAATCTTAGTGATGACACTGAACTTTGCCCATTCCAAACAAAACTATTGCTTTCTTTGGTGCCTGTTTGATGTAAAGCACTATACCTTAGACAAAGACCAAGATTTTGTTTTCCAGTTGGTGGTATGATATGTCAGATGCTTGACACATTCATGTTTTCATCTCAATTTCTTTATTTTCTCTAACAACAAGTGTGTAATGCTTCACACACTACTTTATTCCCAAGTAATCTACAATTTTAGTCCTTTGAAAGATCTACAGCAAAACTGAGGCAAGTACAGCTTTTTTTGTGACAAAGACGATTTAATAATAAATCAGTTATTCCTTCTGATAAACTCAAAGACCAATGTTTTGAAGGCCATGTATTGAAATATTCTTTAAGAGGAAACATGGATAATGTTCATGGTGCCTGATCTTAGCCAAGTCCTATTTATGAAAGACCAGGAGAGAAGAAATGTTTTTATCATATATTAAAAAAATTGTGGGGTTAAGTAAATACCATCAGATTTTTAATGCACTGAAAATCAGAATCTAAACATTTTATATGAAAATATTTTAACTTGAGAAGTGTGATACTATCTCTGTTAGAATTCTAGACTACTTTTACTTGTAGTCTACTTAGCTTTATTTAACATCTCATAGTTGTTCCACTTATGGATTAGAAGGTTGACAATGCCAGTAAAAGGAGTATTTATGAGAACAGAAAGCCAAGTGTTCTCTGCTGCAAAACTGTATACAGATACTCATTTCTCACCGGACTGTTTTTGAATTCAATACTTGTTCCTACATGTGTAAATCATCTATGGAAATATTCAGTGACTGGACAGTATCATAAATAGCACCAAAGTAAAGTCAATATTTTTTCCAAACCAATATAAATGTGCTATCTATATTTCTGTCCATCTTTATTGTATTTTAAAACTAATAACAACTGAGTTAATCAACACATCATCCTGCCTGTTTTAATTTGTCTTCCTTACCCTGAGATAATGATTAATAATAACGATAGCTTGCCATCAACTTATCCTTTCCTCAGTGGGGAACTAATTTCAGCTGTGACTGCACCACATGGATAGCCCTGAAACCAGATCCTAAATCATACTGAGTTCTATAGGTCAAGATCAGCACTCTAACCTCTATCCAAAATGGAATCATCAGTTAGACAAAGCTATACAGCATTGTATGAACTAGACCTTAGAAACTGGACAGATGTCAACTGTTCTCAACTAGTTCTATTTCCCAGACGGTTCCAAGATGTTATCTAATCACTTTGTACAGAGAGAAAGGTGCTACAAGTGTACTGAACTGAATCCTTACAGCATGAAAACAACTATTTTCCTTCAATACCTCACAGAACATATAGTGCATATTTCCTGCTAGAATAACAACTATTAAGAGTAAAAACAGACTAAACCAGCTCCTACATTTATTCAATTCAGTGTAATCCCTCTCTTCTCCTAAACATTCAAATGAAGGGGAAAAAAATAGGTCTTAAAATGAAAACTTAGTTAATATAAGACTAATTGTATAAGAGAAGGAATAAATCTAATTTTGAACCATATTGTCTCTGGAAAATTAGCCTGGACAAAAGCATGTATTTGTCCTTGAAATGAAACTATAAGACTTAAAATCAAAGTAATGAGGAGCCACGTTTAAAATATGATTTTTTTTTTTAAAAAGTGCTCTTCAATAGACAAATTATATCAATGCCTACAGGAGTAAAAGAGAAGTGACTGTATAATAAGCCTCATTCTCACTTCAGCGCTATTAGTATTAGAGTTGTAATTCAGTTAAGCTACAACATGAACACTAAAAGGGAATGATATAGCAAATCTGCAAAAGCTTTTGTCATGGATAAGCATGCCCAACAGTCACATTTAGCCTTTGAATGCTGACAGCTACCAGGAGAGCTGGACTGTGAGGTGCATAAGAGCTACGCTGGAAAGATGATTATGCTTTGTAGTGACATTTCATGTACCTTGTGACCCGTATCTGCACTCCTCCTAGAGAACTCCACTGGGTCACACCTCATCCCCATGTGCATCATTGCAGGAAAAGGGTATGCTTCTTACTCCTTACAGCACCAGTAAATATATGAAAAGTAAAATCATTAAAATGAACAGACAAAAGACAACAAAACTTAATGGACAGTATTTCAAAGCTGTGTTGTGTAAATGCGCATTCACTTCAAAGAACACATGTATCAGCACTGAAGATCCCTGTGTTTGATTTGACCAGTCCCAAGTAGCTTGTGTTTATACTCATACTGTCTTTTACATCTTAAATTAGTTAAATAAGAATACAATTTACAAAGGGTTTGGGTCTGTGAAAAAGGCCTGAATTCCTGTTAGTTTCAAGAAGTGTTTCTCAGCTCTTAAAATCTCAGATCATTTTGCTTATTTTGAGGCAAACACACTTTTTTTCCTAAGAGAAGGTGAATCTAGGTTGTACATCTCCTATCCAGACAAAAAATACCATGCTTTTGTAATCCTCTCATTGTTCTGTGATCCAAAAAACAACCAATACACAGTATCATAACTACAGCATCACAAGTACCTTCATATTCTTAAATTCATTGCAATAACTGTGTTGAGAGAATGCCATTGTTTCAAGGAACAAAAATTCTCCAGACTTTGGAAAAGGAATGATAACCTATTGACATAGCTGAGGAAATGCAAGTCAAGAGAATATAATTTTCTGATATTATTGGTTAGGGCAAGTACTATTTTTCTAAAGAATTTCATACAATCTATAATAACCACTTGAGGACACCTCTTTACTGTAAGGTTCTTTTAAAAGACAACAAGTTTCAAAAGCAACTTAAGAGATATTAGTGTTGAAAATATTCAAAGGAAAGACTGCCACCTACTGAATCCTTCTGTCACTATTCCTCTAAACCCTGAGAACATTCCCCATCCTTCAAGTCCTGGAAAGTCCAATCTTTTTTTTGCTAAACTTCTTCATCTAGCAAATAATATCACATGAAAAGGAAAAAAGAAATAATTTATTTTTTTATCCTATTGAAACTTCCATAGTGTTCAAAATTAAATATTGGACACGTGACCTTGGTTTTCAATCAGTTTATCTTTCATGATTTAAAAAAAAAAAACACTTCAGGATGTAGATACATTATGTGCTAAATATATGTACTCTTACATGAAGCTAAAAAAGCCATAGTACTTCCACAGTAACTTCAAAGACTACCTTACAAAATATCCCATTTAGAATCTGTATTGGTATTTCTTGCTCTCAAAATTAGGCCAGGGCCATTTTTTAAATAGTAGCTTGGCATATTCTTCACCTTACATCCTTAAAAAACCCCCCATAGTTCCAATAGAAATTATTATGTTATGGTTCCCTAGCAGTAAAGACAACAGCAAGATTATCAAAAGCAAAACACACTAGATTGGCTTTTGCCACTACATAAATAGTGCTTATCAAAGACAACTGAAAGGACAAGATACCTTATATGCTTGTTAGGTGTTAAATAATGCTCCAAACCTAGAGATTACTGCTCATTTCTCAGGATTATTCAGTCAGTTATAGATAGTATCCATGTCTCTTACTGGGTTGAATGAATACACCTTGACCTACCAAACTGGGGAAGCTTCTTCTTTCAGTCTGTTAGCCCTCAGGTGAATGTACTGAAATAGTCAGTCTTCCATTAACTACGAATATTTATCCATTATCTAACGTATAACCAAATAGCTATAAAATTACTTGAAACTGGTTCACACTAAATTATACAAAAATATTTTCAGGGAAAAGATGTGATTTGTCCCAGTAAATCTGTAATGCAGGTTCTCCATTTCCACCCTCTGTTTTATATCTCTGATATATCCATATTTAAAGGAAGAAGCAAATTTCTCCTTTGCTGCCTAATCTGAACTGAAACTGAAGCTTTCCTTAGCATTTTTAACATGTTTCTAGTAGTACTTAAACAACTTGGATCAAATTAAATAATTTAAAGCAGCGTCTTTGTCAAAACAAATTAAATATTTTTTTTTGTTATTCACCCTTTCTCTAGTTTGCAGTCTAGACATTAAAGAGAAGACCATAGAGTAGTTTCATACCTGAGGAATAACTAAGACTTTTTTTTTTCACCTTTCATTTATGCTTGTCATCAGTGCTCTTTCCCTTAAATACACGCTGTATGGGACAATTTTTATACAGCATAAAAGATATCATCTTTTTCTACGGATACGGTATCTCATGAATCTGATAAGACAATTTTCACTTCTGTCATTATGGAAATGTTCTCTTCCAAATATTAAATGGTGGTAAGGAAAGGGCAGACAGCATGCCCAAAGAAAGTTGTAAGCATGACTAAGTATGGAAGACCAGAGAGGACAATGCTCCTCATAATTTCTAGAAAGTGATGGCCTAGTGGCATTTCTACAGGTACATTCATTGGAGAGGAGCTTTAAATTGTAATATCTAATCTATATCACCTATCTAAATCAAGAGTTAAATCCCATATCTATTGTTTTTTCCTTAGTTGGCTTCATACTGATGGGGGTGGTGTAAGGAGAGAAAGGGAAGGTATCTGACTAGCAACCTTTTAGTCATCATGAAGATAACTAGACTTTCTTGAACCTTCTTTAAAAGTTAACTTATTAGTATATATTCTTTGTCATAACAATATATGTTGCTTAACCTCAAAAGGCTAAAATAGAATAAATCTAAATTTAAATTTAGGTGTCCCTAAAATTTGGCATTTCAATACTATGGATGATTTGTAGATAAAGGAATGTGTTTCCATTAATTGTTGGATCCAACACCTACTTCTACATAAGTATACTAACATATCATCAATACCTCCAACAACTTTGGCAAAAGGCCATAAAGATTACATAAAATGGAAATAAGAGCCTATAGGAGACTCTATACACATGCATATGATCAGCTCATCAATATTATTCCACCCTTTTCATACATCTAAAGAGGACTAAGCAAGGTACACACTTTATATTGCACCTAGCAAATGCTTTGTTCAGGAGGTTGGAGCTGGTATCTGGAGACCAGCTGATAAGAGCTAAGAGGTGTTAAGAGCTGGAAAGGATTTTAGCACTGTGTCTTTGGAGAGAAGGTAATCATCTTTAGATGGTACCATACCAAAAGGCAGAACCAAACCAGATAAAAAACCAAAGATATTCGAACAAAGACATTCAGCCACTGCAAACAAAGTTTTACAGTGTTTCCCATCTGGCAACCTCCTGCCCAGCAGTATCTGCATGACTGATTTAAACCTTCTGAATCCTAAACCTTGTATGCAGGAAAAGGTAAGAGGAAGGTAAAATTCTTAGTCTGTTCTTTGATTTATGGGCCACAACTAAGGTAGGATTTTTAAGCTGAAATATGGAAGCTGCAGTTAAAACCTAGGAAGAGTCTGGGTTTGATCCCATCTTTGCTTAAACTGGAGAACAGACTGAACTTACATCACTGTCCCTCCAGATTAATGGTTTAATCAGCAACTTGTTAGTGTATTCTGAACATTTTTCCCTACAAGACTCTCATATTGTTTAAAATATACTATATCTGACACACTGGGCCTGATGGATTGTACTTTTAGTCATATCTGAATACATATCTGGAAGCTCTGAATTTCAGTTCTTGCTACAAGCAATACTTAAGTGTTTTATCCAGTGGAGATTAAATTTAAGAGGCAACGTAAGGAATTATTACTCAGAATATCCTGTAATGCAGGAAACCATTTAGGATATGAGTGATAAAGTTCAGCCACTTGCTTCACAGTACCTGCTCCTTTACCTATGCAGAGAGGATACGAAACACTTGTTCTATATGAATGCCTCAAGCACACCATAAAGAAATTCATCATCTACATCTCCCAGATGTTTGTGTCTGGGTGAGTCACACTCTCCTTAAGGGACATGCAACAGGAGCAAACTGAAACACAGGAGGTTCTCTCTGAACATCAGGAAACACTTTCACTGTGAGAGTGACTAAGCTCTGGCACAGGTTGGCCAGGGAGGCTGTGGAGTCTTCATCCTTGGAGATACTCAAAAGCCACCTGGACACAGCTCCAGCTCACCCTGCTTGAGCCAGGGTTGGACCCAATGACGTTCAACAGTCTCTTCTAAACACAATATTCTGGGCTTCTGTGATTCCTTACTATCAAATTTGCTTTCTTTACAGCTGAGGTGAAGTGTCTGTTTTGGGAATTTTGACACCGGTTTTCCATGTCAGGAATATAAGCTTCAAGATCATTTGTTTCTTCCAAAGTATCGTGTTATTTTCAGACTATCATCACTAGGTTAACATTTTGAAAAATTTTAGAAATATGCAGTATTGCAATAAGAGACTTAATGTGACTGTTATAGAGTTTTTAGTGGATTAATTCCAAAATGAATGACAAAGAAATCAGAAATACTGATTAGACTTCAGTCTACGCAATCAAAATAAATATTAGAAAACATAAAAGAGCTTGAAGAAGATGAGAAAGAGAAATTTTACCTTCAAAGATCCTTTCTGAGATGTAACATAAAACACATGGACTATTAAACATGTTGCAGTGATCAGAGAAACAATGCCCCCATTTCTCTATTCTCTGATCTTCTCAGTCCAGAATAGATTTATGTTTGATGACAGCAGCCAGTGCTAGTGATGTCATACTAGAGTAATTTCTCTATTAAAAAGTACCTTAAAATTACAATGGGGATCTAAAATGAGTTTTTAAGCAAGATTACTGTGAAGAATGGAGATGCTATTGCTTTGGTCATTCCCCAGGCAGCGAAAGGTCACAGCACTTCTAGGACCATGAAAGGCTGCTGCAGACCTGACTGTGATCCTGCCTTCATTTAGCTTTTCACTGTCTTAGAAATCCTGTCACATACCAGTTAACTGGCAGAAGCTGGAATTACCAAGGATTGAATGTAATTGCCTGATGTTGTTTTCTGCCCCCCTTTTCATTACAGGATACACAAATTATGTCTGAAACTTGAGAATAAATGAGTGTAAGAGAGTGACAATGTTCTGATGGATGCTTGATTTACTGCAGTTTCTTTCATTTTCTTTCTTACTTGTTCTTCATTCTTTCTTTTCCTCCTTTAATTTATTTATATATTTATTCCCTTCTCACTGTACACTTTGGTTACTTAAAGGATATGCAAAATGAATGCCTTGAGCACTAAATGATGCATGAAAAGGAAATTAAAACATACTTGCCTTCTGTGTGGTGCTATGCAATCACTGTTTCACGTGTATATCTGCAATACAAAGCTCAGTCTCATGTAGAAACAACAGAACTGTAACTAGTCTCTCCTCTCTCACAGGCAGCCAATCCCAGAGCTCACTCTGAAGTGTTCCAAGCAACACACGAGTGTAAGATCAAAATGCCCTTCACTTTGGTGCAAGTAAGCGCATAAATCTGAAATCCTTCTTACAGGTAAAGAAGGCAGTGACACTTCTGATTTCCTGGTTCAACATTCTGAAAAGTACTTTTCATGTTTTTGAATTTGGGTCCATTTCCATTTCCAGCAAATACTAGAAATATCACACTTGCCTCCAACTGAACAGTGACACAGACAAATTGTTTGGCTAGCCTGCAAAAAGGGACCTTTCACACATTCATCTATAGTTGCACCCATCCATGGCTGGCTGACCCATTTGATGAGCAGGAACTAAAAAAAGACTAGGGCCTTTTTTCTGCCTTTTTTTTTTTTAAATCCTATTAGCATAACAGCATTTACTAGTCTTGATTCTGACTGCAGTCAGAACTATATAATTATACATTATTGCAGCTCTAATGACTTCTATAAATTCTCTAACAGATGCGAAAAATCTAGCTTTCTCCCTGTCTTCTTTAGTTTAATGTGATGGAATTTCTTGTACTAAAACTGAATTTAATCCAGGATAGTAAGAATCATGAGTAAATATTTAAATATTTTATTGCTCTGTGTGACAGAGCAAAAAACATTCAATTGAATGAAAAAAAAAAGCAAATATTATATCTTTATTCAAACAATAACTTTGCAATCCATGTGTTTGTTTGCTTTTTAGCATTCAGCAGAACACAGCCTACTTTTTAGAGCATGTTAATTCTGTGCTTCTTCTTTTAGCTTCAACCTGAAGTACAAAATACCAGAGGTGTACATTTCTCATTTGCTAACTAGACCAACAGAAGCAGAATGCATTAGTCATCTGCTGATATTCCCACATCCATCAGCATGTCTAAAAGGCTTTGATAAACTTTGGCAGTGGGCTTCCCAGAGATGTAAATGAATATACACGACCTTTAGAAATTCAGCAATATCTCAAATACGCAACATCCATTACAGGTACTTGATAAATTAACAGTCAATTTGTAACAAGTATTTAGAGAAAGATAATAACATATGTGAGAGGAAAAACAACACATTTTGTTTGTAAACACAGAAAAAGCACAGAAATAACCTCTCTGGGCTGACATTCAGATAGCTGTTGTGACTTGCTTCCATACAGCGAGACATGAAAGATGATGGACAAAAACCAATAATCAGGTACTATATTATTATCATGAGAGAAGAAGGTGGGAAAGGGGCATCAGTTGGTTGCGTTTGTTGGTTGTTGTTGATTTTCCCCAGAATTACCTCTTAAAACAAATGCTTAAAGTTCAAACTTCCACATTAATAATGTGTAGCATACCCTGCATTTCTCAAGGTCTTGCCAGGAATTTCTTTAAATATGCAATAGAGCATTCATTTCTGGAATTATAAGTACACTGAAAAATCCTTATGGGAGAAAAAGAAAACAATGGTCCATAAAGCTACTCTTGCTCTGTGAAAATAAAAGCATCTTGTAGTATAATGAGTGTGTTGTTGACTCAGTTGACTCAGTGCAGTCGATCAGTTGTGTTTTCAGAAGCACATGCACTTGAGTCAATGGAAGTCACTGCAGAAACTACCTGGGGATGCAATGACAATTTGTCCACTCAAAATGTGTACTTTATTCAGTAAAAGGAAAATGTCACAAGAAAATATTGGAACCCTAGCTAGTGTGCCTAAAAGAAACCCAGGTTTTAAATAACTTTGAAAGTGGGAATGGTTGATAATGTCACTACTACTCCCATTGATAGAAAACAGAGAAGCTGAGTTCTAAAGGTCTTAAAAATGAGTAAACAAATGGAAAAGTAAAAGAATGAAGGACATAGTCAGATGAGTCACCTTTAACCCAAAACTTCAAACTCTGCAAAGACATTTGGAGCTATGGGATTAGAAGAACATCCTTACCAGTTGAGATGTAATTTACCTTTTTCTTCTAATGTAGTGTAACTAGGCAATAGCTTTTCATATTTGCAATTTAAGGATATCTGTAGTCTAAAAAAGTTATTAAAATGGTGTAATATGAGTATAATTTTCTTACCAACTATTTTCGGGTCAAAAACTCTTGGATTTAAACTAGAAATAAGGTTTCTTGAATTGTCAGTCCTGCCACATATATTCCTGAATCTGCAAGTCAGCCTGTTCCTCTCCTCCTCATCTCTCTAATTTATTTTTTTTGCTTTACTTATTTACTATGTTCTGCAGGTTTTTTAAAGTACCTTATCCAGAAGTCAATTTTGAGGGCCTAAAATAGAACCTTGTGGCTTTGCCTGAATTTTATTGAATCTTTAGTGTCAGTAGAATTGAAAAGTAGTCAAAATTATCTCAGTAAAGTCAGCAGAGGTGACACACATAAGAACAATGGTCAGGCCTGTTCTAGAAGATTCACTTTTCTGTACAGTATATCTCTAAGGAAGATTAAAATACTTCCCTAGAAAAATGCCTCCTGCTCAAGGAGAAGCAAAACAGCATTGTTCATATGTTCTTAGGGGAAAAAAAAAATTAAACAAAAAAAAAGAGAGAGAGAACTTATTAGAAATTAAAAAAAATAATCAATGCTACTGTCTTAATCCATATCAACATGGTATCTGTAGTACCAGATGACTGACTGATCTGGGGAGTAAGTGCATGTACATAGGAGATTTTAAGCTTGAAAAACAAGAACAGTCTGATACAACATTTAAGAGAAAGACCAAACTAATTTGGCTTAAAAATTTCTGGAAAACCTGTACACTACAGAAATTCTTCTGCTATGCAATCTTTCTTATACAGGAGGAGATCCAAGCCAGAGCAGTCAACAAGCAACAAAGATCAGTTTGATACATTCCTGAGAACGAGCTTGGCTGAACATGAGGAAAAACTTCTTGAGGGTGCCTGAGCACTGGAACAGGCTTCCCAGAGATGTTGTGGAGTCTCCTTCTCTGAAGATATTAAAAACCCGCCTGGATGAGATCCTGTGCAACCTGCTGTAAGGGAATCTGCTTTAGCAAGAGCTTGGACTAGGTGACCTCCAGAGGTCCCTTCAAATCCCAACCATTCTCTGATTCTTGAAACAAAAGATAGAAAGGGGCAACAATTTAAACTAAAAGAGGATACATTTAGATTGGATGAAATTATGAAATTTTTATACATTGAGGGTGCTGAGACACTGACAGGTTGCCCAGAGAAACTATGGATGCTCTATGACTTGAAGTGTTCAATGTGAGGTTGAATGTGCTTTGAACAACCTAGTTCAGTTAAAGATGTCCCTGTCTAAGAAGTTGGCCTAGACAATCTTTGAAAGTCCCTTACAACCCAAACCATTCCACAATTTTATGATTAAGTGGGGTTTATAAAGACTACCTTTCCTTCAAATGTTGTCTCTGTAAACACTATGTGTATATATTGATTTTGATATAATTTTAATTTTACCACCTATTCCTACATTTTCGCTCACATAAATGCTACTGTTGACTCAGAATGCAAAGAAAGCTAAGTATAAACTTTTCTGTATCCTAGCCATAAAACTTCTAGATGACTACATGAAAATAAGCCTTTCTGACATGGAAACTCTTTGATCAATGGAGGTAAAAAAATTTCTCCTTGCCAGCTCTCAAGTGGAGTTTTTACCTACAGTTGTAATAAAATGTTTTATGTTTATAGGTTCAAGCCTTAATGGCTATGAAGAAGCTGTGGGGATCCTCTCCTTGAAGAGCTGCCATTCTGTACAGAAGCGTGGGGTCCACTGGCTCTTCTGCACAAACAACAGTCAGGTCTGGTACTTTTATGAAACCTAAAACCTTACAAAGTTTATTCTTTAAAGCAAACTATAGAAATTGTACTGAAAGCCAAAATGAGCCATATGGTAGACAGAAAAATGTTAGCATATGCTGAAATAGAAGTTTCATCTGGTAGAAGATAGTGCAATATTTGCAATTGTCACGTTCTGAGATGGAAAGGTATATATTTTTTCATAAGGGAAATAATTAGAAAACAAAATAAACAGCAAACTGATTAAAAAAGTGGTGAGAGAGGCAAACAAACAGCAAAAACCCAGCACTACATGCACAACATGTAAGCAAATAATAAAAGCTGCACTATCTCCTGGAAAATCAGTCTATAAATGTTTGCATTTTGTTGAGGCTAATTAACACCTTACCTAAGCGTCTCTTGAAAGTCGTGCTGTAACTGTTGGTGCTTAGCACTGGGAAAAATATCTCAGTGTTTTATTTTGGTTTTGATGTGTAACCTAGAGCACTTGGAGAATCTACTTTCTTTTCTAAAATTCCTGAAACCTGGAAGAAAGTATTATTTTACTAATGTGAGGAACAAATCCCTGCTATTACTTGCACTATTTCTATGAAATTATTACCTATCAGTACCTAGGAGAACTAACTAGGAGAAGATTATCTAAGTTCTGATAAATATGTCATATGTTCCAGTTAAAGTACCACTCCAGAGCACAGGTCACTAACAAAAGACACATTGCCCTCTTTCCAGACTTTTGCATCATCAATTTCATGATACTTTGGCTTAGTAGATATGATTGCTTTACAGGAAAGCAAACTCAAGCCCATAATATTTCATATAATCATTTAGGTTGGAAAAGACCTCTAAGCTCCATTGATTCCAACTGTTAACTCAGCCAAGTCCATCACTAAATCTTGTCCCTAAGTGTCACATCCAGACATCTCTTGAACACACTCTTGAAGTGACTCAACCACTTCCATGGGCAACCTGTTCCAATGCTTGATAATCCTTTCAGGGAAGAAATTTCTCCTATTATCCAATCTAAACTTCACCTAGTGCAGCTTGAGGCTGTTTCCTCTTGTCCTGTCACTAGTTACCTGGGAGAAGAGACCAACTCCTACCTCACTACAACCTCCTTCCAGGTAGTTGTAGATAGTGTAAGGCTTCCCTTGAGACTCCTTTTCTCCAAGTTGAACAACCCCAGCTCCCTCAGCTGCTCCTCATCAGACTTGTATTCCAGACCTTTCACCAGTGCTGCTGCCCTTCTTTGGACATGCTCCACCACCTCAGTGTCTTTCTTGTAGTGAGGGTCCAAAACTGAACACAGGATTCAAGGTGTGGCCTCACCAGTGCCAAGTAGGGGGGACAATCACTGCCCTAGTCCTGCTGGCCACACTGTGCCTGGTACAAGCCAGGATGCTATTGGTCTTCTTGGGCCACCTGGGCACAATGACAGCTCATGTTCAGCCATCTGTCAAACAGAAATCCCAGGTCCTTTTCCACTGGGCAGCTTTTCATCCCCCAGCTACTCATCCCCCAGCTACTCATCCCCCAGCCCGCAGCATTACCTGGGGTTGTTGTGATCCAAGCGTGGGACCTGGTACTCAGCCTTTTTGAATTTCATGCAATTTGCCTCAGCCCTTTGATCCAGCCTGTGCAGATCCTTCTTTAGACCTTTCTTGCCCTCCAGCAGATCAACATTCATGTCCAGTGTGGGGTTGTCTGCAAACTGACTGAGAGTGTTCTCGATCCCCACTGGTGACCTGACACCAGCTGGATGTAAATCCATTCCCCACCACCCTCTGGGACTTGCCATCCAGCCATTTTCTTACTCAGTGAAGAGTGCATCTGCCCAAGCCATGAAAAGCCAACTTTTCCAGGAGAATGCTATGGGAGACAGTGTCAAAAACTTTACTAAAGTCCAGGTAGGCAACATCCACAGCCTTTTCCTCATCCATTGAGTGTCATCATGTCATAGAAGGACATGAGGTTAGTTAAAGCCCCTGCCTTTCATAAACTGTCATGAATTTCACAATGCATGACTTGAAAACATAAGTATCCAAGTATGGGAATAATGGAGAGATACACGTTAACATTAATAAACATTTAGGAAAACATTATGAGATAGTATACTTCAATATTATTTGTATGGTACCTTTTAAAAGTTACATGATTGCATGCCTTTTTAAGAAAGGTAAAGCTGAAGCCTCTTGTTGTCCATGAAACCCTGTAGGTGTTTTAAATCAGTTGCTAAATACTGATCATATTTTACTTGAACTTGTAGATAAGGCAGGATAAATATGCATATTCCTGGACAGTAAAAACTACTAAGCAGCTTTATAATAAATTTAGAACCAATGAAGCATCATGATTCATTATTATTTTAGTGCGTGTTACTATAATTTCTCTGTTATAGCATAGATATCTTGACCTGTTCTGCTTTTTTGCTATATATGTTCATTAATAACTCAACTGTAAACATATGCTGTAGAATAAAAATACTATGGAGATAATTTTTGAGACCCCTTCCATTTTCATTGTTTGAAAATTTAAAGGAGTATATTTGAATGTTTGAGCATCTCAATTGTTTAAAATATATTATTAAATATCAAATATATTTCCTATTTTAAAAAATACCAATAACAAAACATTAGTATAACAATATACGCAAAAGCATCCTCTTGCTTCAAATATTGTTATTTGCATTGTTAGTCCATAAAAGTCTTCACCACCATGACAGGTTCTCTACAAACATTTTGTCCTCATCCTCAGATACCTTTCAGTCCAAGCATTACCAATTAAGGCCTAAATAAAAGCAACCTAACTTGAAGTGAATTTCAATTAAGTTGTTTTGGGAACCCAGCCTGTAATAAAAAAAGAAACAAAACACAAAACAACAAAAACAAAACAAAAACAAAAACCAAAAAAACCAAACAAACAAACAAACAAAAAAAAAAAAAACAAAACCCAACAACAACCAACCACCCAATCTGTAGAACTCTCTGCCATACTGTTGCACTGGTGCTTGCAGCCCAGCCAAATTACTGAGAAGGAACAGCTATATCTTTTGTTCCTTGTCTTTTACCATTGATGAAAGCTAAACAGGAGCTCACTGAATATAAAACCTGAATATTGTACTCTTGGTGATTTGCATTGCATGAAAATAAAAGGCAATTTCTCATTTACAGTCATCAATTATCAAATATTATCAGCTACACCAGTAACTGTTAAAGCACTTAGACTGGAGGCACTATGTCTGTGAGTCATGCCATTAAACCTCTTTACAGGAGGCCTTAGGTGTTTGTAAAGATACCAGGCCTTGGCCCTATAACCATTTATCCACATGAATAACCTCAGTTACAGGACAGAACCTGATGAACTTGGTAGCGTCATTAAAAACTCATAAAACTGGCTCTGAGCCAACACACAAAAGCCAAGCTGATATTCATATGTTAATAGTAATGATCCTCACTGTTCTTCAAAGATGTCAAAGCAAAGATGAACATATTTACCTAATCTATAAATAGAAGACACATAACAGACACTGCATTTTGTTTTAATTAAAACAGCACTGTCTGTCTCCAAAATCATCTGTCATGCTAAAAGCAAGCTCCAGCAAGTTCCTGGGGATGCTCCTGCATGGGTGGGAGTGAGCCTGGTCTCCTTCCAGTTCGGATCACGGCACTGTTTGCCCTTTACCCTTCCTCTGTCACACTGTCAAATGAGGTGAAGGAGTGCTCACTTCTTCACCTCTTGTTTTGCTTTCCAGTACCTTGTTTCACTGCCTCACTATCTCTCTGGAAAGAGGTATGTCTACATAGAAAATGCAATAGCAAATACAGATATATCTGCTAGGCTTATATGTATGACAAACAGCTGCAGCACAGAGATCCTAAAACCGGCATGAAGAACTAATTTCAGGTGCCCTTAAAGATTTTAATAACAGGATATACAAGTGAAAAGAAAAAACAAACTTCTACAGTAGTATGCAAATAGAAGTTTCAGTGTTCCTTAAATAAAGGTAGTCTGCTTAAGATATCTTAAAGGTCATAGATCAAAGCAGACTTTCTTAAGGGGCCAGAGGAAAAATAAAGTAATTTTCCCTATCTGTAAAGGTACCAGGGGTTATATAACTGGGATGCTTTCAAATACAAGAAAACTGTTTAAGTTTGGTAGTTGTTAATTGGCATTACCCTTCACTGCTATGCAAGAGTGAGATACACTCAGACACTAAATGAAAGCAAGAGGCAAGGGCAGGCCATCTTTCTCATCTAAAACACTACAGCTGCAGTTTGTGTGAAGGGAGATTATGCCACAAAGGGTATAATCTCACATTATCTATTTACATAAAACTGACTGATCGAGACACTATATATTGCACTTTAATATTAAATGTTCTGTTTCTTTACCACCTGAACCTTCTCAGCGTCCAACAAAATTCAACAGAAACTGAAAAAAAAAAATACTACCCCCCCAAAAAAAAAATAATTCAGCCTTCAATAAATTATCATAATCAAATGCACGAAATACAAATATGTGGAACATGTGAACGTGTGGCCCATGAACCCACCAGCCACAAAAGTATTCATTTACTACATTTTCCAAAAGTAAATCTTGAAATACATATTCTTCCCACTGCAAAAAGTATTTTATTTCTTTGGGCCTACTGTTCAAAACTTACTTTCAATCTTAATTAAGTTGAATTATGGTTTTTTTTCAAATATGTTACTCTATGGCAGCTATTCTCAGCATTGAGGAAAAAAGTCACAGCAGACTAAATGAGTAAACTTTTTGAGGTCTGGAAACAAAATTTAAAATAAACTCTGTAGTTCTGCAGAACTTAAGTCTTCACTAATTTTCTTATGTATCATTAAGAGTGATGTATTTTCATTCTCCATTAGCTACACAAACTAAAATAAAAATAAAACTTGTAAAATAATATTTATTGAAACATTTTTGAGAGTACACAGACTACCTTAAACATAAAATTTGTCTTCAATATAAAATATAAGAGCAAGTTAAGAAAGTCTTTTACAAGGTCTTTCCAGTCTGGATATAGAAAAAAAATGTTCTCCACGATTAGATATTGCAAGTCATCTGCTCTGTTTTGTGATGTAACAGGGAACGCTCTGAATATATCCCCATCCTTGACTAATAAAAAACAAAGAAACTAAAATGATTCTGTCAAATGGTTCACCCTAAGGCAGTAAAGTAACTAAAACAATAAAAAAAATACTACTTAATCTAGTATACTAACTACAGAAAGAAATTAGTTAGGATTATGATTTTTTGATAACTTTACTCATATCTCCATCTAGCAAAAGTGTTCTTCATCAGCTTGATTCTAACCACAAAGAACGACTGAAGGCCTGAGTGAAGCCATTTAATGACTTGAGCATGTGCTTTGTTGCATGAAAGCTAGAGCACTTGGCAACCTGTAGAATCACCCTTTCACATGCGAGAACAACAACAAAATCCCTTGTTCCGTTCAACAGTTACAATCGACCTTAGTTACAGTTAAAAATCTAAAAGAGTTAAATAGGAATTATTAACCAAGACAGACTGGTTAAATTCAGACTGCTACAGTGTTATCTTTTGTTTCATGACTGTGATCTCTTCATCACCTCTTTCTAGATTGTCATTGTGAAACACAACTAATATCGATCAACCTTCTGTAAAAATATTGATCAAGTACAGATTTCTCTGAATGGCTATTAAATAGGCAAGCACAGATTCTACATTTTTCATTTGTGAACCAGACCAAAACAATTCTTCATGAGAACTATTCTGAATATTTTGTATAATAGTCAAATATGTTTTCACTTTTATACTACAAGAATTTCATGTAGTTCAATTTTGTTCCTTAGTTTTGCATAAAATATTCTTTAAAAAATATACTTTTCATTGCCATGAATTAGCATTCTTTAATTCATTAAAAGGGTTGTCATGGTTAATATTCCTAGTTGGAAACACATCATCCTGGAGGTCCCAAGACCCTGAGAGTACTAAATAATATATCAAGGAAATACAAAAAAGCTCAAGAGTTTATGATCCAGGTTATTGACTAATGGAAATACAGTTTGGCTGGTAAAAAATCTTCTTTAGAAACCAAACAAAAAGAAATACCCAGAGAGTCAGACTTGCAGATTTTTAGCTCCTGGAGCTATTCCACAGGTGCAAATTTCATTTCCAGCAAGAGGCTGTGGGGCATTAAACCCAGGCCAACTCACAGAAGCTTCTGCCTGATCCCTCAACAGTGCCTGATCCCTTTCCTGCTGGACTGCATGGGAATTCAGGCTGCTCATAGCAGGCAGGAGCAGGATTCACCTTCTGCATGTTTTTATATTTTGAAAGAGTTTTTATATAGTTACTTAGGAATTTGTTTAGTGAGACTAGAGGATGGCTGGAAAGCCAGGAAAAATGGGCCAGAGAAATGAAGTGTAACTGAACAGACCACTTAACCGGAGAATCGGATGTTCCATGCACACTGGGTATGAGGTGCCAAGAAACTACTATGTACTCAGGGCTCAATAGCTTTTATTAAGGCAATAATAAAGTAAGCCTTGTTTGTCTATGCAGCTGGCGAAGTCTCCTCAAGTCTCCATCTTCCAGTTTCTAATCTAACATCCCTCCAGCAAAGGAATGACCGTCGACAAAGCTCATTAAGACAAATAACAGTTTAGAGTTAAGCAGTGAACAGAACTTATGTCAGCAAATTCTGATGTATAGAATAGCATTAAATTATAGTCACTACATCCGGACTCTACTTTTGACATTCTATAAGGTAATGACTACAGTTACAATAACAGGGAAAAGTGTCATTTGAAAAAAAAAAAAAGCATTTATGTAATACATGTATATATGTTTACTGAAGAAAATGTAAAATTTAACACATGCTTTGTATTTTTACTATTAAGACATCATTTGCTATTAAGACACTATTGACTATTGAGTGGTTCTTAAATTCATGTGGATCTGATCTACAGACCAATTTAGCACTCCAAATTTAAATCTGGATATAAAAATGTATAATACAAATAAATACAAACTTATTATAGAATTGCATAACATCTTCAAAAATTCTTAGGTCTTTGTAGATTCTAGTAAATGGTGCTACTCCAAAAACAGTCAGAAAGGAATACAAGCAGATGCAATTTTGCAAGTGACATTAATTGCAAATATCATAGTTCAGCTGAAAACAATTTAAGGCTGCCAAAATCTTTTGTCTTTGTAGTGCTGTTACTCTAATGTTGCAGGTCAAAACCAGCAAACAGCTGTTCAAGATCTGAGGATTTCACTAAATAATGCAATACTACACAAACAATGGGATATGTATTGAATCAGCCTCAGAGGAGAACAGAACATGGGAAAACAATTACTTTTAATCTTGTTATGGATTAAAGTGCCATCTTATATAACGAATTTCTTAGAAAAATGACAAAATAGTGCTATGAAATGTGTAAATCTCCTTTTCTTATTTTCAATTTTTTTTCTTTCTTTTCTTCTTAAGCCAAAGTGTGATTTCAGCTCTTTAAAACTATTTGCAAAACTGGGTCAATTTCACGAAGCAGATTCTGCTTCAGAAAATTTGGTAGTCAGATTTACAAACCATCTGAAGAAGCAGAAACCTCCTTTAACCTAGAAGGACAGGACAGGGAGGCTGGAAAACGCATGCCCACAGTTGATGTTCCTGTTTTAACAGGAGCAATGGCAGCTCCAGAAAAAAACTTTAGTCTGAGCTAAAGTTAAAAATTAGCCCACATGGCAGTACTTCGTTGAAATTTTATTTAATTTGTTGACAGATGGTTTTACAGGATTATGTGAATGGCAAAACACTTAGTAATTATTACTCATTTTCATTTTTTACTAGGAATCTAATTTCTTCCATAAAGTTAAAGGTGTTTTTTCATTCCACTCAATTCACTTTATTTTACCAGTGCCAGTACAATACCCTTCATGCAGTTACCACTATCCACATAAATTGCCTTCTCTTCACTTATTCTGGTTTTATATCACTGGGCTTTTTCCCCTTTTCACAACAATTAAAAAAAGACAAACAAAAACCACAAACCAACCAAACAAACAAAACCAACAACAGCAAATCCCCCAAACCCCAAACAAACAAAACAACAATAACAAAAAAAACTCTTCCATATTATCAGCTATTTCCTGGCAGAGAGTGAAACAATAATTAGATCAAATCATGTGGTTGCTGGGAAGTTCAGTCTGAGGGTTCGATCCATGCATGCCTGATGGGAATCTGACCTCTCCTGATGCAGAAGTGGAGGGAGCCATCAATGGCTTCTCTCTATAAGGTCACCTGTCTTGCATGATCCACAAGCTGCCCTGGAAACTGAACCAGCACGTGAGAAGAGGGAACAACCAAGGGATTTGCTTCAGGACTGTGGTATTGCTTCAAACAGAAGTGCTAAGGTACACAGAGCCCAGTGCAACTAATGTAATGGAGAACTTTTTCTGACATTCAGATTAATTGCCATTCAACCCACAGCAACATTCACTCTAACCCACCTGTATCGGGTCGGTGTGGCAAAGTTTTGGTCATGGGGGGTGGTACAGGGGTGGCTTCTCTGAGAAGCTGCTAGAAGCTTCCCCTTGTCAGACAGAGCCAAAGCCAGCCAGCCACAAGACAGAGAGACTCACTGCTGGCCCAGGCTGAGCCAGTCCTGCAGGCACCAAGGTCAGGGAAGGAGGGGGAGAAGGTAGTCCAGGTGCTGGAGCAGTGATTTCCCTGCAGCCTGTGGTGCAGACCATGGTGAGGCAGCTGTTCTCCTGCAGTCCGTAGAGGTCCATAGTGGAGCAGAGATCCATCTGCAGCCCATGGAGGAACCCACATCAGAGCAGGCAGATGCCCCAGGGAGACTGTGACCCTGTGGGAGGCCCACAGGCTCCTGGCAGGAACTGTGGACCCATGGAGAGAGAAGACCACATCGGACCAGTCTCTTCCTGAAGGAATGCCCCTCATGGAAGGGACCAACACTGGAGTGGTTTGTGAAGAACTGCAGCCCATGGAAAGGACTCACATTGGAGAAGTTCATGGAGGATTGTCCCTCATGGGAGAGACCCCACTCTAGAATAAGGTAAGAATGTGAGGAGGAAGGACCAGCAGAGACCACAGCCCCCATCCCCTGTCCCCCTGTGCCACTGGGAGGGAGGAAGCAGAGAAATCGGGAATTAAGTTAAGCCCAGGAAGAAGGGAGTGGCGAGGGGAAGGTTTTATCTAAGATTTGGTTTTATTCCTCATCATTCTACTCTGATTCAACCAGTAATAAATTCAGTTAATTTCCCCAATTTGAGTCTGCTTTGCCTGTGACAGTAACTGGTGAGTGATCTCTCCCTGTCTTTATCTCAAGCCTTGTGCCTTTCATTTTATCTTCTCTTTCCCATGCAGCTCAGGAGGGGAGTGACAGAGGAGCTTAGGCACCCAGCACAAGAGCAGACAGGTTTGTTTGGTTTTGTTGTTTTTCCTTAGCTGATCTTTAGAGGACTCTATTCTTTATTTTTATGAATTTTTAAGAAATTATTTCTAAGAGAGAAGTGCATTAATTATCTTTGGAATCTCATATACAGAGAATATTATATTTCATCTACAATATAACATTTCTCCTTTTGTTTGTATACAAGAGTGGTTTAAACTTTCCTTCATTGAGCAATATAAATCCTCTCTCATCTGTGCGAACTAGAAAAGAAATTACTACTTGGGGAAACATACTAATTTCCTGTGTTCTCTATGTAGTTTGTTTTCTTTAATGATATGGAAATGTGGATGTTGTTTACCTTGAAAATATTCAAAATTATGTGTAAATGTTGTGAATATGATAACCTCACATTTATTAACTTGACTAAATGCACAATATTAATTTCTGCAGTGCAAAGTAAAATCAAAACAAAATAAAATTTAACGAACATCTTTTTCCTGTCATTTTTCTTCAGTTAGTGTCTGGGGGAGACTCATGTGGCATGGGTGTATTACTACTAGCAAGTGCAAAATAGTTTTAGCTAAGGGGAGGAGAAGAAGCCATAAGCCTGAAAAATCAGTGGTCTTCCTCTTCTGGAAATACTGTTTCACCCCTGGCTAGCTCCTCCACACTTCTGCAATAGCAGCCTTAAAGCAATCCTTCCTGCTGCTTCCTCAGGCAATTATTACATCTTGTGCCAGGATGAATACACCTTTGCCTAGCTGATTAAATATACCTGAGATTAGTGAGAAGAGCTATTTTTGCTATGTGCCCAATGATGAGACAGAAGGGCCTGTGAAGGTGCTTCCCATCTAGATGTGTCTCATTTGGCTCTCCTTGGTCTGATGTAGTTAACAACATATTGTTTCTGGACTGCTTTTTCCTATGTGTCCTTTCCCATCTTACCCATTAATGAAGAAAAATTATACCATTTTTGTGCAACATGGGACTTGTTCCTATATTATAGCGTTAGTAATTTCTTCTTTTAAACTTCTTAATTTACTTTAATAAAGATTTTTATGTCACTATTCTCACTGTTGCACCACCTATATACTAGAACAACCCTAATGCCCTTGATTTCTCCTGCTCTCTTTCTGTGGCACATTATAATTTCTGGGGCTTTTTTTACTCTAATTAATTATAGTATGTTGGGAGTTATTAACTTGGAACTTCTGATGTGTAAGTGGTGTGGGGTTGGTGTCCTGTCGTCCTTTTTAAACTAACTGCGTATTATATCTTTGCAAGCCAAGTAGACTGCCTGGTTGCACCAGTACTAGATGAAATAAAGCCAGGAAGAAAACTCAAGTGCTTGATCTGCAGCCATTCCCCCTGCTTCCCTGCTGGCACACTCCCTGGCATAGCTGTGGGTTGGGGGAACTGAGGCAGGCAGGGTGCAGGGGGTAGCACCAGGCAAGCATCAGTCAGGACAAGAGTCCCTCTGCCCTACAGACTCCCCGACCAACACCCCACAAGGGCTTGCCCACAAACATCCCTGCACGTCATCCCGTTACAACACACAATTCTTCTAATTATGCTGTGCAAACACCGGTCTGGTGGGCTGCAACAGTGCCCAACATCTTCAGCTGAAAAAGACAAACAAAAACTCTCCCAAAACCTAATAATGATGCACCAGGAGCCTTCCTCATAGGATTACTCCTTTAGGCCATAAATTACAGAGCATAAATATGGCCTGGCCTTGTCACTCGGCGTCAGGGCCAGGAAGTGGTCCATGGCTCTGTTGTATTCACCACTACAGGCACGGCTGCTTCTCCAGATGGTTTCTGGCACCTTAATTGCACTATTTAAAATTATTTGATACCCCCTCCTAGCTTCACTCCTATACTTGAAGCCCATTCTGAAACACTAAGTGCATAACATAACTGCATTTTTTAACACTGGTTATGGAAATCTGAGACAACACTATCAAGGCTGGGGGTTCCTAATGTAGTTTTATCCTTGAGTCTGACAGATGTCACTGCCATCTATTATCCTATTTCACGTTGGCTATGCTGTAATTTTACATCCTCAGTAAAGCTTAATTGCATGTAAGATGGAGGGTTTTTTCATATAAATTTGGTTTATGATGAGGCTATTAGGCTGAGGAGCCATAAATGAAATATTAGGATACCAAACTCAGGGTTTGCCACAACTGCTCTATAAAAACTTATTTACATTACTCCTAGCTAAACTTAGCCAAACCCTGGGTTTTTTATATTTAAAATCATGCCGATATTACACTTTACCACCACAGGACTTTCCAAGAATTCCTTTCTTTGGAAGCTAATACTCTTTCTATGCCAGGTGGATTGTTCTTTTGTCTTTTTAATAACGAAGTATCTGAGTATTGCCTCTCTACACATATGCCATGTGAAGTTGCTGTAAGTATGAAATTAAAGAATCAGAATTTTTCTTAGTTGTGTTTGTGACTTGCATTAAAATGCCAGATTTGCTGGCACGGTTTTACAGCTGAGAGGAGGGGATTTTTAAATAGAATCTGATAACTACAGGAACCAATGAGAAATACAGCGTCTTGTTATGGTAAGATAAGATATATTCAATGAGGTCTCAGCTTCCCACATATCACTATTTCTGGTGATTCAGTGAATGTACTCATATTCTATGAGTAAAACTGACCTGTTCAGTCTTGCATACCTATATATTAGTAGTCACCATGATGTCCTGTGTAATATATGCTATGAAATAGTCTATCCTTCTGGTACCAGGATCAATTTTTAAGCTGTCTTAAGCTATGAACAGTTAATATCATTCCCCACATTGCCAGAAGAAAGACCACTGCTAAGGACACTTACAGGAGCAGAGAGGGCAATGCTTTTGGCTACTATTCAGATTCTAGGCAGATTCTCTGCATTAAATACGTACATTAGTTAGAGTGGTAAAGCATTACAGATTGGCTGGGGCAGCCACAGAACCACAGTAAAACAGAACACTGTTACATGCTGGGTGTGAGAAAACTTGTATGCAATAAGTACAATATTTTAAGTGACAAATCAGAAGGGCACATCACTGAACAGCTGCAAATTTAGCATCTGCATTTTAAAACAGATGCGTGGGAGAGCTGCTGCATGTGACACTAGCAAGACCTATTCTGGCATAATCCAGAGGCTTCTGGTCAATATTCTCAAAAGGATGAATTCAGATCACAAGTGCAACGACAGCTTGTAAAACACATAAGGAGAATAGAAGTCTAACTAGAATAGAAGTTATGACTGCTTTCTGTGTACCATCAGGAAACAGACATGAGTCAGAAGAAAAGCCATTTCACTTAAAGGGCACTGAATCTGAGCTGTACAGCAATTATTTTGGCCTTGAAAGTAGAAAACAGAGTAAAAGGACAGACTTAAAAGAAAACTGTTTTAAGAGGAAGTAGGGACTGCATAACAATGAGGCTCTGTCCTCTCTTCCTAAGAATCAGTTCATATATTAAGATAATTGGTTTCAGGAATCACTCATATACTGAATAATTTTACTGTATTTGGGTAAAAATCAATGTGGCACCAGGAAAATGAAGCTATAAATTCATGTAGTGCTTAGTATTATGTCCAAATAGTGTCCTGTCTTATATGGAAATAACTAGACAGAAATAAAGAAATTAAATATATCTCAGGTGTGAATTATGTTAATTCATGCTAGAAATAGAAAACTGTATTTTTTAAAAAAAGATCTAACAAAAAAATTTAAAAGGTGCTTTGAACAGCTGCCTTCTTACTCAGCTTTACTGTGCAAACATCCATCATTTTGAAGACATCTTTCTACAAATTTCTTTTACAACTCCTGTCTAGTCTGGCTATGGCTACTGGAGGACAATTTATGCATTTTTCAGAAGCAGACATTATGATCTATGAGCAATATTCACAATTCAATTAATTATTTTTGATTGATAAAGGTAATAATGATATATTCAATTTAGATTGTCATAAGGGGTTACATTTGATACCATGTGACCTTCTGATTATTAAGAAAGTAAAATGACACAAAGTCTGCATTAAAAATTAAAAATCCTTTAAATTCAAGTAGACTAAAATTTTCTTAATAATATGAGGTCAAAAGTCCAAATTCAAACTAAGAGCCCAAATATTTTATTTAAATACTATGAATACTCTGTAATATAAAATTAAGTTTACTTCCTCCCTAGTGATAGTTTTGTACTTTCTAAATTTAAAATACTGGGATTTCACTGATAGAGGAAAGTATTATTATACAGAATTCCAAAAGGCTCATGGAAATTTTTGCAGAAATTTCTTCTTCCATAGCTAAAATCACCTTACAGAATCAGGACCATTTCAAGCAAGTCATTTGTTTTGATAGTCCAAAGAAAACTGGGCTGTTTTTTCTTAAGCGACATCTGCAGGTGGCCTGGCATTGTAGAAGCTTTGTGTTCTTCCTAGAGACAGACAATTTGTGAGAATTGGCTGCTACAAAATTAAGCCTGGGGTGGCTTTTTATAGCCTTCTCAATCATTCAAGCAGACTAAAAAGATGAAGATCTCCATCCTCTGTTCCTTCAAAACCCTCCTCCACTGTGATGCCTACGAAAAATTGAGAAGGAAGCAGTAGCTGATGGCTACTGTCAAGTGTTTCCAATATGGTTTGGTTATCACCTTGTGTTCCCCAGCTACCCCTATCCAATTTCTCTCTCTTGTAAGCTGTGTGGAGCAGGTTCTGAGCATTTATAACAGAGAGAAATGGCAACTGGGCATTTATGGGCAATCTTGTAATAGACAGAAATAACAATAATTCCTCCACTAACATTAAAATCCCTATTCCCATCCAAACCCTAACCTCAATGTCTGCTTCCTCTCAAGCATACACTATTGCCCATTCAGACAGGGTAAGGTAAAAGAATTTCTTCCACAACTTAATCATAAAAGCTTTCTAAGGGTATAGGCAGATGCACATTTTGTCCGTACAAAGACATTTTATGGAGCTATGTATGGAGAGGAAAATAAAAAACCTGCTTTGGAAGAAGTCCAGCTTGGCCTTTAAAAGCACTAACACCTTTAATTGAAATCTGCTGAACAAACACGATCTGCTGAGTGTCGAGTGCAGTGCAGTCCTACAAATGGGAAATATGGCTGTGTCAAATGGAATTATTTCACCAAATCTTTGCTTCACTGGCCCTTTTTTGGCAGGACAATTTGTGGAAAGGAGTGTACAAGACCAAGAAGCTTTGTAGCTTACTTCTGAGAAGCACCTGTGTTACAGGGTGATTCCCCAAATGGGACCTGCACTGGAGATCCTTTTGCCTTCCCAATCCTGATTCAGAGAGCAGCAGACACACACCTGCCCAACCAGACAGGGAGTACAAAGCTCCACATGGACCTTTCTCAACAGTATGTTAGTGATGGCAGTCACGTTTCTGAGGCTTTTCAAAGGGCAATAAATAAAAGAGGCATAGACATCGTATAAACTCATATATAGCCAGACTGAGCTCAAATGCGTAAGGTAAGAGTGAGCTTATTTACCTAAGCAAAAAAAATCTGCTTATAAATATGCTCTTCATATTCAGTTAGATTACCCCTCTCCATTTCACTCTTCTCTTTCATGTGTGCATGAGTCTTACAGTGTGATAATCAGAAAGTACCATCTGCATAAAAAAATCCCTAGAAACAATTGCAGAGCCTGTGACTACTAGCTCACATTTCAGGAGTAGAATACAGCATGTATTAATGCTTTACTGAAGGAAACTCATCCATCTTCTCAGACAGAAGTCTGTCTTTTGCACTCTCATCACACTGCAAAACACCATATCTTACCGTATCTTAACATCTCACAGCCTCTAATGTGTCTGTTCCCTTAGTGTGCCAGTGAGGTGAGAAGTGCTATCACCCCATTCTGCTTGTGGGAATTGAAGTCAGACAATATGTCTGCACTGCAAAGTAACGCAGTCCTCGAGTAAACTCCTCTCATGGATCATCTCCCCTGCACTGTGTGAGTTCACTGCTGGTTTCTGCTTGGAGTCAACAGGTGAGGGAAGATAGTTCACTCCATCGACCGCCTCTGATACCAAGGTGACAGACTTGGTTTGGTCTGTATTGAACAGTCCTCTGATACCATTCTATCCCTAAGCTTATCCCTCACATAGCCTAGGACACACAATATCTACTACCAGTTTTATGCCTGAAAAAACTATCATGCAGGGGAGGCTGCACTTCACACAACTGAAAATAACCCCCAAATGCTACAATAAAAAACCAATAGTAATAGTAATAACTAAGAGTAGGATTCCACTGCAGGTGACTGAGAAGGAACCCAAGGCCAAATGACAAATACTGTAGAGTCCTGGCTAACCTGTTTGAGAGGGTAAGGCAGTATGTCCATGAGCTGCTCTCCACCCCTTGGAGAAAATTTACTCTATCACAGCCAAAACCAGCACAAGTTTGCTGCCCCCCTTCTTGCCACCTAAGCCAGCTGGCCCCAGAGAGCTGCAGTGGATGTCAGCCTCCCAGCCAAGCCCTCTCCTTCACTTGGGAGTTGATGTTAAGCCAAGGTTTAACATCGGCCAAAGAGGCAAGGATCTCTGTCTAGGGATAATGTATGCCACAGAAAGGATTATGTGATCAACCCAAAGTCACACCAGAGACTACTGACCGATACCAAGTACTATCAATTTTTTAATTATTAATAGCCTTTCTTTAACATCTGTCTTAGAGCAGCCTTCCCCATACCTGTTAGCTGTTACACAGCACATGTGGTAACTACAGGGCTGCACTAGATGGGAAGGCAGTGCTCTGCTGACCACTGCCCATGGCTTTCCAAGCACCCTTCCACACTGCCTGCACATCCTGTGCCTGCCCATCTGCGGCACTTGACACGCTCCCCGTCAGCCAGGCACTGCCAGCTCACAATGTGCCTCTAGAAAGAAGTTGAACTTTGTCAAAACCTGTCACAAAATACAATTGGAGAGCTCCTGCTATTTTAACTGGCAGCTAATTGTCCAACTGGGGTATGAAATGTCAGGAACAATGAATTTTGTAAATACAGAATTTTTGTATAAGGTAGGCAACGTGTGCAGAAGGGAGTCACAATCACAGTTTGTGACTGGTGACAGCTAGAATGGTTCAACTGATAAATAAATTCCACATTTCTGAAGCTAATTCTTGTATCACATCATGTATTTATGTATCAAAGCACATAAAATACAGGACCATTTAAGGATATTTTCTCCCCTATGGATTTGTTTCCAAGTAAAATTTAATGTTCACTAAAAAGAGAAGTGAGAGGTGTGTACAGCCAGAGAAAATGAAGTCTGCATTTGATCATAGAAACTGATAAAGTAGTTCTTGTTTCATGCATGTATTCACCACAAAAGCTATGCACAATACAGATCATGTAACAGTAAAAGTGAACTAGAATTCCTGACATCACCAAAACAAAACCTCCTGCTGAAATCAGTCATTCCATACGTCAAATCCCAACAACTTGGTTATAAAACTTTTGAGTTCCATAAACTAAATTTTATGGAATTCCCTAGAAGTATATACTATTTTGATACTGAGATTAATGATAGTGCTCTCTGCTATATTTTAACTATTTCTGACCATCTAAAGGAAAGTGAGTATTGCTGGACAGTGTATGTTTAACTTTACTCTTTGCTAAAGACTGAGCAAAAAGTGGGCCCTTTCATACTGAAGCTATTTTAAAAATAAGCTTTAAATAGTAAGAGGGACTCTGTGCCCTCTAAGATAACAAGAAAGACAATTTGCACTGTAAAAAAATTCTGGTCTTAAAGAGATGTTCCTCTAAATTTAATTACAAAAATTTGTCTTTTTTTCTGGTGTGACCCTTTCCATTGTCACCGGGGGAAGTTGTGTGAGGTTTTTTTTTTCCTTTTTTTCTTAAAGCCTTAACAGATAATCCTCAAAAGGTTTTGGGTGGCAAAAATTCGTATGATTGTCTTATTGTACTATTTTCCTCTATCCTGCAATAATCTTAAACTATAAATTTCCAGTAAAATAATAAAAAAAGGAAAAAACCTTCATTTTTAAGCTAAGAATACTGTGCCAATTTTGATAGAAAAAATACAAGGTAATGTTATAGGCAACTGTCTCTAGTTGAACATTCAGTCACCTCCATTCATTAAAAAAAAGCATAAAGCCAAAAGCTTATTTCAGAGCATTCAGAGGGGTTCAAATCACAGCATCAAAACAACAATAGAAGTGAGGATTGTAGAACCATAGTTCCTGCCAAATAAGCAATAAATTCACTTATTTCTGTATTTCAGGTGGCACTAATACAGCCTGATACACTTTAGACTAATTATGTTTGCATTTTCACATTCAGGTTTTTTTATTAGATAAACCACAGTCTGTCTAAATATATTGTGTTCAAGCAATGATTTTCATCGTCTGCGTCAGTGTGGGATTAAACACACCAAAGTATATGTTAAAATCTTGACTCCTGCATTAATCTAAAGCCATCTACACAGCTTTACACAGCAAGCAGTTCCTGCCAACCTATGAGATGTACTGCCCATAGCTTCCCCTATTACAAAACACAGACTCCCCCTGAGTTATGAATTCAGGACTAACAAGACAGTTGCCTGTCTTGCACATGTCAAGATACTGTCCTTCAGTTGACTGGTGGCTTCTTGACTCCTCGACTTGCAGAAACTTTAAAGCAACCCATGTGGTAATGCATGAAGGAGTTTGGATGAAAAAGCACATGTAGGTCTGAACCAGACACACAGGTGAGACTTTGCTCAGTGGGTCTTGGTGGAGTAGACGAATGTTCAACACAATGCTCCTGAATTCCATAGGAACAAATTAAAGGAGTATTTTCTGTCTAACAGTGAGTTGAACCAGGCAGCAAAGCACAAGAAAAGCAAAACTCTAGTGGCTAAACAGCCCATAACTGTGCAAATAAAATGACAACAATAATGGTAAAAGTAACATATGAAAATTGACATAATGGTTGTATTTTCAATATTAACACCTATGATTTTATAACAAAAGTTATGTATATACACATATACCTCTGCTTATATTTATAAATATGCTTGTATATATACATCAGAATTTTTTAAAACCCATCAAAACAAACACAAATTAAAACTAAAGGATTCATTTTGACACAAGGCATTTGAGATGGCTGGCAAGCCTTATACATATCCTGTATTTTTATATATTTAAAGAAACATCAAAGCTTTTTAACAAGAAAATTATATTCTCATAGTCATAAAGAATACTCTTGTGATTGCATTAGAGAGGCTGCGCAATATAACTTCTTTGCCCACTGACAATGGGTTTTGCTATGTTAATTAAATAAGTAATACGTCTGTGATCTTTATTCATTAAAATTAATGCAATAATATCTACGTTGAAGGTTCATATTGGACTCAATCTGGCAAGCCGAATGAAATAGCTTCACTGGAGTTACTCTTAAGATCATTCTTGATGAAACACAGAGCTCTGACAGGAGATTCTGCATGAAATCGGTTTACCCTTGCTTCACTTAGTATTATTCCAAATCAGCAAACACAAGGATCTTCCGAGCAGACAAAAACGTCTTCTATTAAGCAAAGCTATGGAAACCACGAGTCTCCAGGCGACAGGTTGTGCCGGGCACGGAGCCCACTGGCTGGGGCATTCCTGGGATGGGGAAATGCCGCCAGTGTCACCGCGGAGCTCTGCGGTCCAGCCGTGGTCGAAAGCCGTCAGCTGGAATTAGCCCAGTGGATGGCACTGAGCACAGCTTGTCAATTCCAGTAACAAGACCTGGAACAAACAGCAGAGGTTTCATATACGAAACCCAAGATCCCCTCACCTCTGGGATTATCTCCCACAGAAACAGGAGCTGCCCTGCTTCATCTTTCCCTTTGGGAAAGCTGCTCTTCCCAAAGGCAGTCAGCACCTGTGAGCACGCAGCAGTTGATGGCTCTGCACCAACAAGGAATGCACTGCATGAAATAAGAGAACCTCACTGCCAAGATTTGAAGATTCCCAAATCTACACACTGAGACCAACAGCATCCTTTCCCACAAAGCCCCGGGCACTGGATTAAGATTTGATGAATAAGAGCAAACACAGGGTCAAAGTTCAGCAGCAAAATCTGAAAGACCTAGTACTATTAACATTTTTGTTCTGTTAACTACATGGGTTACACCTGAACCCTGACAAAAAGGAAAAACACAAGCTACCTTTGATTCATGCCCATCCATATTTAATATGCAATTAATTCAGACAACATGGGAAAAAAAGAAGATGAATAGTGAGGTAATCTTAAATTAAAAAGACTGATTAGTATTTAGGAAACAGGCAGCTGACCCAGCCACCCCCAGCAGTATGACTCACAGTACTATTTTCATATTTGTATTATTTAGCACCTAAAGACCTTAGCTGAGAGTCCTGTTCTGCTAAGAACTTGCATTAAATCCTCTGAAATTATATTCCCTAATTAATTTTCTACTGAGAAGAAAATGTTTTCATTAAAGTTTTATCTCTAAAATGGCATCTTTTGATTCAATTCTCCCAAAATCTAAGTACTAAATAAATAGAAAATATTAAAAAACCTACCCTCCAACCAAAATGGAAATCACTTCTTTTCTGGAGGCTGCAAGAAAGCAAATACTTTCTATGATTTTCAAGGGCTGACAAAAAACTGAATTTCCACTTAGGTAGGGAGAAGATATTAACTTTTTCTCTAACCCTACTTCATATATAATAAAATAGAAATATTAAACAAAGAGTTTATATTACAAATAGATGAAACACGCAAAAAGACAAGAAGACAGAAGGTGCTTACATCTTTCAGAGTTTAGAGACAGGACACTGAAGCATTGACACGTTTAGTAAAGTTTTACAGAGAAGGAATATTTGGAACTAGTGAAAGGGACTGATTTCAGATGCCAAAGAATAAAAGACATACATTGCATTAGCTAATATGAAAGTTTTAAGCATTAAGTGATACTACCAATGGACACAATCAAGAAAAAACACTAATTAAGGAACATCCCTTGTAAGTGAACAGCCATAAGCAGAACTATAGTGTCTGTCCACTGAGCCATGTGCTGGTCCTTTGACAGAATATACATTATTATATATATTATACATTAATTTATATATAAAGCACAGAGGAAGAAATATGAAGGAGGATAAGTTAAACTAACCACAGATTGAAAAATATCTCTAATTTGATTAATGAGCTCAGCATGTACCTTAATATCGCATATATTTTTAGTGAGTGATTTTAAAGAGCTTTACAAGTTTCCCATCACAACAACTGAAAGCACCACAGACCAAGGATGGTGTGGCAATCTTTTAAGAATCTAGACATTCCTTTCAATGAAGAAACAAAATATGAAAGTTGCATATCCTTAAATGATGAAAATTAATGAGACTGTTTATGATGTCAAGAACATAGTGAAGCTTTATTGAATTCTGTTAAAGTTTACAAGATTTTCTTTTTCTAATCAATCTAATCTATTCTTATTAAAGATAAGAAGTAGTATAATCTTTTTTTTCACAGAAATTGACAAAAATTAGGAAATTAGATGATAAAGATGAAGATTGATCCAACACCTACTGAGTGCAGTGGGCTTCTTTCCATTTTCCTCAGTGGGTTTTGGATCAAGACTGTAGTAATGAGGACTTAAAACAGCAAAATTAGGCTGCCCAGTCAGCATTAATAAAATCTTTATTAACCAGTACCATAACTGCTGGGTTTGTAAAATGAACAGGTAATGGTTACAAGAACAAACAGTCCATCTAGTCAGACAGCAGACCTCCAAGGGAAGCCAGTAACAAATCCTTTAGAAGAAGCATTCTTTAACGTTTCCAAAATCACAGACACATACATCCACTGATTACACTATAACTGGGGTACACAGGGTGATAACCTCCTAACTATCTGTTATACAGGTTGATAATCTTAACTAGGTATCCATTACAATGCAAAATTTCAAAATTTTGTTTCTAGTAAGCTATTCTATTCTACTAGAGCTGTTTCTTCAATATATCCTAGAGACAAAGGATTTAAATAAACTATGTAAAGGAGTGCTTTCCTTTACTTTTTCACAATTAAATTTTATTGGTCATCAGAAAAACAATACTTAAGAGAACCAAAACTATCTTTCAATAGCCTTCAGTATTTCCCACTGCATCACCTGTTCTCCCACACTATATCTTCCTCTTTTTTTATGAATAAAACAAAGCCTTCATCTCTTTCCTCAGATAGGAATCTTTTCATGTGGAAAACTTTTCACTTTGCTGCCATTCTTCAGTCCTTTTTTCCTTTCTTAATAGCTTTCTGGATAAGAAGTGACCACAGGCAGACCCATTATTCATACTGAATATGAGAGTCAACTGTTGCTAAATGTTACACAAAAAATACTAAACAAAGCTTTACATTCCTTTTATAACATATATAGCTTTCTTCTGCTGTGAACTGAGCAAACACTCTATTTGAACTTTTCCATAGCAAGGGACAGGAGATTTTTGATAGCATCTCTTCTGTTGGAAAGGTATACAGGAAAGATTCAGATTGTATCTTCCTAAGTTTTATCATTTATACTTCTAAAGTTATAGATGATATCTATAGCCCTAGTGGTGATCTTTGATAGTCCTTTCAAAGCAGGTTTCTGCTTTGGTATTCCAAAATAAATTTGTGTTGTCTTCAAATCAGTTACATTTACAGATCATTAAAAAATATATTGATACTAAATCGACCCCCAAATCCAGTTACCATGTCATGGTATGTTTGAATGATGCTTTGTTTCCTACATTTAGAATAAGAAATAACTAGTGCACTTCCTCTTTATGGCTTGGTCTCAGTCTTTCTCTGTGTGTGCAAGTGAGTAAATGCATAGGTATGTAAGTAAACACATATGTAAGCAACGTGCATAAGCAGGTATATGTATTTCTACGTGTGTACATGTACATAACTCTCCTCTAGTGACAAACAACAAAAATGATCCCTGAAAGTATACATTAAGCTATTAGAGAGCGTCCAAAGGAGGGCCACAAGGATGGTGAAGGGCCTTGAGGGGAAGCCGTATGAGGATCAGCTGAGGGCACTTGGTCTGTTCAGCCTGGAGAAGAGGAGACTGAGGGGAGACCTCGTTGCAGGTACAACTTTCTTGTGAGGTGAAGAGGAGGGGCAGGTTCCAATTTCTTCACTGTCATAACCATTGACAGGACTCGAGCAAATGGCATGAAGCTGAGTCAGGGGAGATTTAGGCTGGATATCAGGAAAAAGTTTTTCACCCACAGGGTTGCTGGGCACTGGAACAGGCTCCCCAGGGAAGTGGTCACAGCACCAAGCGTGACAGAGTTCAAGAAGTGTTTGGACAATGCCCTCAGGCACATGGAGTGATTCTTGGGGCTGTCCTGTGCAGGGCCAGGAGCTGAACTTAATAAAACTGATGAGTCCCTTCCAACTTACATATTCTATGATTCTCTGATAACTAAATATGTATGTATGTGCAGAGAGACAATGCCAATCAGCAAACCTGATTTTGCACTGGTGTTAAGCACATCACCTTCAGCTACAGGATCCCCCAAAGAAATGTCTAGTAGAAAGTTCACAGGCCTTGTCTCTTTTGTATGAGATATTAAACAAAATAAATTGTGTATACTGAATGTGTAGATAGATTGATACACAGACACATTTCCATCACACACAGAGCTTGCTGAAAAGGAAATGCCATGCATTTCTAGGTAGGTTATTCTAAAATGAGTAAAGGTAAGATTTCCTGTGTGGGGAGGGAGGGAAGTTTTAATGTGGGAGGAGACAGCCAGAAAGCATTACAGAAAAGCCGAGGATGCAAAATGCCAAGGTGCTATATGGTAACAGCTGTGCTCTGCTGCCAGCCTGAAATTCTGTGCACTGAACAGCAACCTGATAGACACAGGGCTAAAATTGTTGCCAGGGATCAGTGCCACACAAAAGCATCCTGGCCAAACACATTCCTGTGCAGACATTGTGGCTCCATCCCAAGTCTTCCACTATACCGACAGATCTTGGTGTAGGAATTATCCCTGAGGCGTATGATCTGAGCTCAGAGTCAAATCCAGTAAAGGTCCACTGTCAAATGGATGTAGACAGGGACAATGTACATACAGGTCCCTTACACCGTTAAAGCACAATAATTCTCAGTCTGAGGCAACTGGTCTGGGAAACCAGACAGGTCACAGCCAGTTAAGCTCCCTCCTAACCTCACCAGCAGAAGCCTTTCCCTGCACATTACAATGGATGCATGCTATGACTTCATTTTCCTTGAAACAGTCTAAGCTCTTGGTCGGGATTGAGTAGAAATTGCTACTGACACTCCAAGCACAAACATTACTAAGTGGAATAACTTAAAAGAGGAACTGAGATATTGAGGTTTTATGTGGCAGTTGCACTAGCTTTTTAAGTGGCAGTCTTGTAAGAGCATTGTGACATTTTTGTTGAAAATTCTAAGGTTTATGCTTTGTCAGAGGAAAATTTGATTTGCGCAAATTATCAGTCTTTTCAGTTTTTTCAGCTAACAGAAGACATTCTTTCTCTTATGTCCCTGCCACTAATTTATCATTTTAGGGAGAAGCACCTCCAGTTACCTCAACTGAGAGATCACAGTCTCATTGTGTGACTGGAAACGGGTATGAAAACAAAAAGGTGATGGCCCTCATACTGAAGAGTTTAAGCATTCCCAAAAAAAAAAAAATAGAGCAGTGGGAGTTGGGAACTGCAACAACTTTAGGCATCTGGGTTTCACTAGTGAAGAACAGATAAGAAGAATATAGAAATATATTACATCTCTGAAGAGAGAGTAGGTACTTCACCATTGTCTGTATATTTTTACATTTTTCTGCCCCCTTTTTTAACCCATTCTGCTAGTCTCCATCTTCTTCCTTTTTTACAATGCTCTGTTCACTGTGGAGAGCTGTGAAGGACCAAAGAACAGAAAACTTTCTGATGCCACTAGCCATCCAAACTCCAAGTAGCACTACCCATTGTCTGCCTGCTGAGTGTATAGACCTGTATAGATTGTATAGATCTTGTTGACACATGAGTTAGGTTTCTGTATTTCTTTTCAGAAGCTGTGCTGAGAATTTCCTAAACTATTACCAAAAGTAAAAAAAAATAAAATGGAAATAGTATCTCCTGCATTGGCAAAAATCTCAGTATTTTCATCTTCTCCCTTTCTCTTACTTCATTCTTTGTAATTGCTGCAGTCGATGCTACAACCATTGAAGGATTACTGTATGTTTGTGTGCTGTTCTTATAAACATGAAATTTCTAAGAACATGAAGCAATAAGACTGACACCCTTGGTTCGTTTGTTCAGACCTGGTTATTGAGGCATAAATAGTGTGCTGTATAACACCATGAAATGACCTAGGAATGCCTATAATACACAGGTACAGTGAGACCTAGAAAAACGGAGTACTCAGTGTTAAAACAGAGAATCAGCACTACCTGATTTCTTTGCCCTGGTCTTACAGAGCTTTGGCAAATATCATAGGATTTTCCTTTTCTGCAGGATGGAGTTCCATATGTGACTACCTCAGGGGAATATGCAAAGCTGGAATATTAACATTAAAAACCCACAAGCTTTCATCTTCATTTTTCCCTCCTTCCTCCCCACCCCTCAAAAGAGCTTTCACCTAACTGTGTATTAATTTTAAGCTGTCACAGGTAGAACTCATTGCTGCATTTTATCTGGTTTTGTTTTAGGAGTATGAAAACAATATGAAAGTGCATAAAAAAAATGACACATTAAATGATCCCCTGAGTCACTGTGGTCCATCACCTCATATTTAATTACATTTAAAAAAAAAAAGAAGCATACACTTGAACTGAGAGAGCATAATGGCTGCTTTGGTGCTGCTGTAGACATTCACATAAAGACTTAAAGAGACATATGAATTACTAACCTGACAGGCCGTGACTGTAACCTAAAATAGCCATTATGGTCTCTACTGTGGGTTCTTCTTATTTCATGGACCCCTGACACAATGGATGGAAACAAGACAGAGGTTTATAATAGAAATGCTGACACAACCTTACCTATAGCTGTGCAAATGGTGTCCCTATAATTAAACTTTACAACTTCAGCACCACTAGATAAGTTGCTAGCTTTTAATCATATTAATCAGAGCTTGGATGTTTCAATTGCCATATATTATCACGCAGTGTGCACTATAAAAATAAAAAGATTCCCAGCCGTTAAAGATCACAGCTGTTATGAAACACAGAAGTATATCCAAATGCTTCTCTGTAAGTGCAAATACACTGAAGGAAAACCTCAGTGGGTTATCCCTTTTTTTGTTTGTTTGTTTTCTAATAAATGGGTTCAACATAATAGCCACAGAAAGTACTCCGAATACATTACAAGAACAGCACCGAATAGTAAAAAAGCTTCATTAAGATCTACCCTGTTTCAGATTTTCCTATCAGCAGTAAAACAAGTCTACTGTCTTCAGTGATAATGACAGTCAGAAGCCTGCTCTTTCAGAGGGAGGCACTGAGATTATTCTTCATGCACTGCTGTTTAAAAGCCAGCTCTCCAGCGACAGCAAGGAGTGGGTGGCAAAACTCTCACTGCTTTCAGTGGTCTGAGATTTGGAGCCTGGGAATGTTTTATGTAAATATTTCTCTTCACATTTTCTCTTCATTTGTCCGAGTGATTTACAGCTTTACTTCGGCAATGAAAGTTTCCTCTCAAAGAAGCTACATCTGGTGCAAACTGAACAGATACTGGATAGGAGCTGAAACCCTCTATTTTTACCAAGCGAGTATTGCTAACAACAACAATAAAATTAATCTATAAATAAAACTTGGTTGCTTACTACCCTCTATTATCCTGAATTTGCAAATCCTTGTATTCTGCATGGTACTTTACATGTACCATGTGATACATTCCCACATTGTCAATGCCTACTCTTTTACACCACCAGTTTTATAACACCTTCCGTAGACAAATGAGCTTTCCTTTAAGATGGGTGGTACAGGTATGTAGCCTGTGTGTCACAAGGGGTCTTTTAAGGAATCAATAGAAAGAGCATGCCTGTAATTATGTGTGGCGGAACAGAGTATGCCATGGACATGTCTAAAAATCATAAGAGCTGTAGCAATGCATAGGAGTTGCCATAGTGTTATTCTGACCCCTGAAGGATGGAAACAGAGTTAACTTCACATTCTTTTTTTTCCAATTTACTCAGTATACTCTATGAATGTCAAACTCTAAACTACATTAGCAGGATTTATTAGTGCTTACCCAGACTTATCCTCTAGAAATATGAAAATAGTCATGAACTAATGGTGAACCAGCTTTAAAATACTGATGTTTCCAGGGAAGCAGAGAAAATTATTTTTCAGGCTAGTTGTAGGGTAGAATTACCATGAGTTTGAAAGTGCATTAAATCTAGTAGGTATGTGAAGATCATGTTTATCAAGAGATGCAAAACTCACTCTGCTCTCATCTCTTCTTAACCGAAAAATATTTTAGTGGCATTTTGTCAGAATGGATTCAGAGTGAAGTGGAGAAGGACATAGGTCAGTGATGATAAGATCACTCATTTCAGCTGAGTTAACATTTCATCAGGTTTACATTTTTCAGAAAATGCATCTGTTAGAGGTATGGGGCCTCAGCAGTACCTTTGTGAGCTTATCTGTCTTCAAGGAGTGCTCTTTCTCCTCCTCCCCTTGAACAGATAGGAAAAGCGATTCAGGATTCTAAAATGGGTATTAAGGCATATCTTGATACTACTACCTTCGTGGACAATTTGCTAAAAAAGTCCATCAGAGTTAAACAGATGGGGCTCCTGTTACACCTTTGCTCTTCACCTCCTTACTTCTGAGACACTTGAGATGTGCTAATGGACCACCTTTTAGTTTCCTGTAAATCTAACAGGTATATTAGACTGTTGTATCTGACAGTACTTTTTTCTAAAGTCAGTCACGCTGTATTCTAACACGCTGAAGCAGCACCCTGCCAAAGCTGTGAGGCAGTCACTCACTGCACACCCGGAGAGAGAGACAACGCTGTCTATGCTGGGCGCTCACACTCAGGGCAAAGCATAGACAGCGCTGCCTTGAGCACTGGAAGAGGGGTCAGCAGAATGACTTGCTTGAAGGTAGGCGACGGCGAGGGGGGAGGAGGAGAATCAATTTTAATTTCGGCTTTGTTCCTCCTTCGCTTAGCTGTTGCCATGCACCGAAGTTCCAGGTTGCGGTGTGACCTTGCCGAGGAGCGCGCAGCCCGGGCTGCTCAATGGGACCATTGTGCAGCCTCGCAGGGGCTCTTCGGGAGCCCTCTCCCCGGGTGTGGCTGAACCAGCGCCTCGGCAGCCTCCTCCTCCTCCTCCGTGAACTCCCTGTCCCGGGAAACTCCGCCAGCAGCACGCTGATGCAAAAGGCAGCCTGCAAGAGGCAAACCCCTTGTCAGGAGCCGAGAAAGGATCTCCCCTCCTCTGCCCAGGTCTCCATCCCCCGCTGCCGGGAGCGCCACAAAGTTAACCCAAGTGATCGATACGCTATAGGACCATATTATTCCACTATCGGCGACTGATGCCACTGATGTAATCAAGTTACATAATCGCCGTCTTTGCACAAACACATCCATCTTCCTACAGACAGATCTGCATATCTTCTTCCATCCATTATGCATGAACCCACCAGCAGTACATAAGGGTACATATTTTCACACACACCATGTAACTTTAGCATTGCAGTGCATTGCACTGCACAACGTCATCACTATCGATTCCTTAACCTTCCCCCATTCCTTCTTATCAGAACTGATTTAGCGGAGAAAGACTACCTATGTGCATTGCTCGGATTCCTTTAAATCTTTAAAGGCTGAAGTGGTTTTCTTGCTCACTTCTGTTCCTAAGAAGATGATCTTTTCTTTCCTTTTTTTCCCTGTCTCGCTTCACACCACAAGTAACGGGAATGAATTCCCACACAGTCCCTCAGCCAAATGCATGTATGTACGAAATACCGAAGATAGCATCTCTGTTTGCACATCTTCCAACTCCCATACACGTGGTCTGAGCTTTCAGTAGGTAAGTTATTGGGTGAAAAAAATATTTTGTAAGAGCAGCTGGATGAGAGATTTTTCAGGCTAGTGACATTTACGGTATTTCTCTACTATCAAGCTGAGGGGTTTTTTGTCCTTACTGTCCCTCAGTTAATAATTTCCTTGCAGGAACAGTTGCAATCCCAAATTACCAGTGGCATTTAACCCCTTTAGCAACAGTGCACTGTACCATGATCAATAAGGATCACCACCTTAAAGTTTAACAACTTGAAGAGCAGGATTTCTCTACCTCCATTGCAGCTATGAAATGCAGCAGAACGCTGCACAGAGTTGGAAACATTTATTTAACCAACGGATGGGCTCCGAGCTCATACTAATTAGATTCCATCACGGAGAGCTTCTTCATTAGCACATACCCTTTTCAGTCAAATATATTACAACAGGGAAGATTAAAAAAAAATAAATAATAGGGAAAATTAAAGACTCCTTGCTTTTACAGTACTCCCTCAAATCCAGAGGGTGCATGAAGAAGAGAGGAGATTTTTAATTAATTTTTTTTTATTTATCGCAAAAAGCACTCACCAGAAGAACTACTGCAGTTATTCCACTTAACTACCAATAGCGACTGGAGCCCCCTCGCATCAGGGTAATGCAGCAATCCCGAAAGTGCCCATTTCAGTCACCCGCCACCAAGTTTAGAAATGCTGGGCTTTTGCCTGGATAAAATGACCTTACCCACAGGAGTCTCCCGAAATATCCCTCCGGTGCGATCAGTCAGCGAGGCGAGTGCCGGTCACCACACTGCGCACTCGGCCGGAGAAGCCCCGTGTTTACTCCTGGGGCTGAGCTGGCCGCGAGTGCCGCGGACGCGGCGCCCATCCATCCACCGCTGCCAGCTCCGCCGCGGGCGCAGGTAATTCCATACAGACTTCGGCGGCCCCCCCCGCCCCCCCCGAGTCGCCCCTTCCTTCCTAGTTCAGAAAGTGCCCGCGTCGCCGGCGGGAGGTACCATCCAGGTGCGGCTGGGGGGGGGAGGGGGGAAGGGGGCGGCCGGCCTGGGCCCCCGCACCGCCCGCGGGCAGCTCCGCGCCCAGCGCGCCGCCGAGGGCCAGATCCCGGCTTCCCGCACAAGTATCCGGCGAGCGACGGTCCAGAGGGGTTTCCTGGTGCTGGGAAAGCGCTGCGGGGGGGGCCGGGGGGAGTGTGCTTGCCGGGTCCTAGCACCCGCACCGCAGGAAAAAAAAAAAAAAAAACCAAAAAAAAAAACCACCACCCCACACCAACAAAAAAAGATGGTGGGGAGGTTTGGGGGGGTAAATTCTCCAGACGCGGAAAAGAAGAAAGGAAAAAAAAATTTTTAGTTGTCCGCTTGCCCCGAACGATACTAATCTCCGGCGAAAATGACAAGTGATCAGCAAAGAAGAGGAGGTCTTGATTGATAACCACAATCCACCCAAAATATCCTCGGGAGCAGAGGAAGAGAGGGAGGGAGGGAGAAGGAGAGAGAGAGAGAGGCGAGAGAAACTGCAGTGCATAGACGATCCCTGTGTTCCTACGAGCCGGGCTGGCTCGCTCGGCGGAACGCGCCCTCCGCCGGGCCGGCAGGAAGGGGCCGGCACTGCCCCCCGATGGACAGCGCCGCGCTCGCCGCTCCGCGACGGCTCCGGAGGAGGGATCGTGCTGGGGGGAGCCGGGGGGGGAGGGCCCTTCGGAAGGGATCCTGGAGAAACTCCTGGGTGGTGGGGCCTCCCTCCCTCCCTCCGCCCCGGCGCCGCCCGCCTCCCGCGCCGCCTCTGCCCGCAGCGCTCCGCACCCGCCCGGGACGGGGCTGGGGCAGGGCAGGGGCACGGGAGGATGAACGCGACACGAGCGGGGGTCACCCTTCTTCTCTTCTCCTCTTGTGCTTTATTTTATTTTTCTCCCCACCTTCTCCTCCGGTTTCCGAAGTGAAGTGTTTTAGGAGAGATGATACATTATCTATTCTTGGATTTTTATAAGGCAAACTGTGGGCCTCGCTGTTGCCATGGGATCTTCTTTGTGCGAACTCTCTGAACTGTGTGGGAACAGTTTTATTTCCTTCCCTTCAGATTTTTGTCGGTTTTTTTTCCCTCCTTGTCTTCTGTAACTCTTCCGAAGATATGTATCAAAATGTAACTGCATTATTGCCAATTAAGATTAACAGCAGCTGCAAGGTGCATCTAATTAGGAATGTTAATTACTTCATGAAATAAATAGTCATTTGCAGATGTTTATTACACTAAACAAATGTTCTATAAAACATAACTCTCAAATTCTGACGCTCCCCCCAATAAATTTGATCCCATTTCTGCAAGAAGTTGCAAGGGAGCAGGCACCCCTCTACCATAGCATTAGTCCTGCAGGTGCACGCTCACAGGGAAGAGAGACACAGAGTTGCCTGTTAGTAGGTACGTGGTTGGGTCAGAGGCATTTTGTATTCTTGCAACCTGTTGTATGGGGTGGGAGTGTGGAGAAGCAGGAAATATCTATGCAATGTGAGATAAACAGATAAGTAACTGCACATATTTATGTCTATGTAAATGGCATTCTCCAAAACAGGGAGACAAAACAACCAGGCAACATTCAGTTACCTCTTAATCCATCGTGGTTTCCTTTTAGGGCCGCAGAGAAAAATCCAAACTGCACCAGTTGTTAAACCCCCAATATCTTAACAAGAGAATAGAGAAAAGAAAAAGCAGCACGTGGGAGAGCGTGATTTTATTACGGAACATGATAAAGGATTATCGATAGGCAGATAAAGTGCCATGCACAGTCAGTGGGTTGCAGGAGAGGTGGGAGCTATTACAGAATTTGTGAAACTTGCTCACACCCCACCCCACCTCTCCCTATGATAATATAATGACATTCTTCATGTTGGACAAAAAATAGAAGAAAGTAGAAATGAATGCAGCAACCAGTAGTCAAAATTCAGTGTTAAAACACGAAAATTAATGTGACTGGTTAAACCCGCCATTCAGATACTACTATGATGAGTGATCCATATGCGTGGGCAGGTAAAAGTGGCATGAAAAACTTCATGGGATTCTCTTTGTGGATCAGTACAGGGCATTTTAAGTTAGCTAAATGACTCATATCTTCTACTTTAGAGAGCTGGTTTGGGTGCTTGATTTAGACACCCAAGCATCCTAGCTGTTTGACAGAGTGAGAGGAAGGGAAAGAGAGAGGGGCTCCCAACTTTGATTCTCATTATCCTTTGAGAGAGCTGCTTTCTCACCATGGAGGTGCTACAACAGACTTCCAGCACAGGCACCTCCACTATGGAACTTCAAGAGTGTTCTTCGTGCCTGGACAGAGCAACAAATGCTTGAGGCTGTTCGTGCTCTGCAGTGAGCAGAGAGTAGGAAGGAGGTACTTGGCGCTAATGTTAAGGCGTATTTGCCTTCAGTTCCTGGTGCTTTACAGATTTCTCTTCCACTGATAACTAAGTTACTTAATCTCTCTGTCCTTTTGTTCCTTCACTGTATAATGTGAATTAACACTGTTCTTATGAATAAGGGTGCAGTGAAGATAAAAAGGCATTAATGTTTTTTAGGTGTTCTTATACAACAGTCATGGGAGCTATATAAATTCCCAGAGAAGCTGATTAAGGGTCTGGCAGGAGAAAGGGAAAATGAAAAAGGGTGGAAGCCAAAAGCTGTGACAAAATACAGTGGAATTGCTAAAATGGCTGAAACTAGACTAATAACACAGAAAAACTGTAGACCATTCACACGTGCAGAATACAAAGTACCTGCTCTTGAGTTAAATTTGTCCCTGGGTTAAAGAAACTGGATTCAGTTCATTTCTCAGTTATAGAATTGTTATGAATAGCAATGCAGTTGTATGAATGCAAGTATAAGAGGTTTTAGATTTAATTTTTTTCTCAGCCATATACCTAATCTCTAATTGGCTTCATCCTCACATTAATAACTAGGGTTTGTATAATACAGAAGGAGATCTCCTTTGTTTTCATCATGACTTGAGTGTTTTCAAGATATTTCACCAAAGAGAAAAGCAAAATCCTGTGGTTTTCTAAACATTGTTTTAATTCCATGACATTCAATGCATGCTGAATGGTTTAATATGAATGAGTAGTATCTTGTACCTGCACCATGTGTGTGATCTTGAGGCATTATATCCCTTGAGATAAGGAAGAGGCACAAACCACATCTTCATCTATACTTCAGTAAGTGTCTTTAAAAGGATCATTGCATTTAATGTGTTTTAAGGAAAGTGAAACAGTGCAGTCAAAGTAAACTTCCTTTTCTAAAAGTAATACATATTTAAAATGAAAGGGCTGACTGAGCATGTGGCTCTGAAGAATGCTAACATCGTGCACAATGCTTTTTGTTAGTAAATCCATTCTGCTAGGATGGGCACCAACCAAGAGCTGATACCACCCCTTAGCTGCAAGGTGTCCTTCAAAACCTCATAGCCTCATGCTTACCCTGCTGGCAAGTCTGTCCAGAGGGTCCAAAGACTGGTAGGTCTTTCGCCATCTACCTGTGGATTTAGGTAGTAAATAGTTTTCCATTTCTGTATTTATTCCTCACTTTTACCGAATGCTGTGGGAGAAACAGACTAAGTACCACAGTAAAACATCAGCACTCGCACATTCTCTTCCTGAGTGTACATATAGAATAGAACTATGACACGATATAAATCTAACATAATGCAAAACAAGCATAATTTTTTAGATTAAAAATGTAATGAAATTAAAATTTCCAAAATATGCTTGCACTCCTCCAGTAAAAATACCAAACAGAAGCCTTGCTCCTGAACCTAGTAACCCTGTAAACTGCATTCTCAATCCAATTACTAAACAGTTTCAGTAAAGAAAAAGGTCTTTCTTTTCTTTTCCCCTTTTCAAAACAAAATTTCATTGATTTTATTACAAAATGCTTCCCTTTTTGTCCACTTCTGACATGACTAAGTGGTCTGGAATACTACAGAGAGAACAAGATAAAACCTGAAATCTGCTATGTGGTTAACTTCTCTGTTCTCCTTGAATTCTTTTGTATGTTTTATATTTGTATATTTTATATTTTTAATTTTATACATTTTAATTTATATGTACTTACATTTTATTTATTTTGTGTGCTTTATATAATGTACATTACATATTACATATTTTTATTCAGTCAAGACAAAAGTGTTCAAGAAAGTATATATTTTAAAAAGAATAATCCCTAATTCATGTGAAAATTTCAAAAGTAATTTCCTTTTGCAGAGGAGCCTGATTCTAAAGAGTACATATCTAGTCATGGAATAATACTCATTTCATAATGAAGAGACTTAATCACAGAAAGTCTTGTTTATAGCCTTAATTGCAATACCTTTTCATAAGTATAAGCACGCTGTATTCTTTGCTGAGCTGTATTGTCCCAAATGCCACAGTTTTACCATGCTTTTCTTGTTGGTACCATTCTTGTGTGACTAATTCAGCAGCTTTCTGCAGAGCATGTCAGACAGCTCAGGCTATTTAGTGCACAGCTCTGCCAGGGCCTTGCTGCCTCTCTGTGCAGCCCAGACAAACCTTCTGTGTCGGGTAGTCATCAGTTGTAGGTGGCCTGAGCAAAGCACTACGGCACCTGTGGATGAAAAGTGACACTGCATGAAAGCTAAATGTCTTGTTACTACTTGAGTGGGAGGGTACTTTCATTCAGAAAGGCATTCCTTCAACACATACATTTCATTGATTCTTAATGTTTAAAGAAGATGGAATTATATATATTATATATATATATATATATATACACACACACATATAAAAAATTATCTCTGTTGTCCTGCAACTTACTACTTTAACCTAATTTAGCAAAGGATAATCTCAAGGTAATTAAATGCTCATCTCTTGCCCATTTTTAATTTTGTAGAATAAATGGTTACTTGCTGTTCCCCTAGTCTCTCATTAGAGTATCTCAAATAAAGATACTACCCATCCATAAGCTGCTTAGAACATATACCTCATCTATTTAATTAAACAGTTATCTATCACAAAATAGGAAATCTAAAATGGTTGGGTGCATTCGTGCATTAAAAAAAAACAACTATATGTTTCAGTTAAGAGTTGCCTTTTTTTTTCTTTCTTTCTTTTTCTCTAAAAGACTAACAGAAGGCAGTAAGAACAAATTATTTTCCTTTGAGGGTCTGTTTACTTTTAGAGTCTTCAGCAATATAAATCTCATCCGGTTCCTATAAAGTCAATAGAAAGGCTCCTATTACTTCAAAAGGTGTTACGGCAGATCTTGCACTACTCTTATCCAATCAAAGATAATAAATTGGAGATTTTAAATATAAGCATTATTTGGAAAAAAAGTTACATAAGAATGATTGACCCAAGTTATCAGAGTAATCCCTCTTAACCAGTGATGTACCCCAACAGTGGCCAGAGCTGGACAGCAGTAGGTGAAAAGGGCAGGGCTGGTCAAAAGCAAAAACTATACTCATGTAATGCACCTCCTGAATTCTGACAGCTGGCAGTTCAGGGGTTTTCACTTTTCATCATGAGAAAATGCCAATCATGAATATGAAACGTGTTAAAAATTAAGAGACAAATGTGATCTGAATTGCAAAAAAAAATCCAACCAACCAACCAACCAAAAAAAAAAAACAACAAAAAACCAAACCCTAATGGAAAAAGCAAGAGGACAAGCAAAACTTTGTTGAGTCATCCAGTTGCTTTGTGCAAAATTGGCTTTTAGTTTTTCTATTAATGTTTTCTTTTTTTTTCATTCTAAAAATTGCCAGAAGCTAGAAAATGTGCCAGGAGAGCAACTCCCATGGGCTGCTGCTCCCTTCCCCCTGTACTGCTCCCCTGCCTGGGGTGCTGCCCAGCACCTTCTTCCCAGCCCATTCTGGCCACTGAACCCTTCTGTCACTGAAAGGTTTTCTCAGAAGGAAAGGGATTTTTCCAAGGCCTCCTGCCCACCTGTGGGCAGGCCATGGCTGGCAGGGCACGGCTGGGTGGCAGGGACCTTCCCCAGCAGCCCCATCCGATCCATCCAATGTGGATATTATACACAATTTTATAAATATCATTATTAGGCAGCCCTGGACATCTATCAGCATCTGCCCATCCTCACTATGAGATGTGATATTGGGATTGTTTGCATGAATGGGGTTCAGGTGGTCATCATGTAATGTAATGGGTGCATAATAAATATTTTGTTCCTTTGACTGCAGGGTCGTCTGTTGAAGTGCTCCCTCGCTACTGAAATGACTTCTACAGCCTTGGTACAGATAGACAAAATGTGAAGTCATGCAGGTCAGTGTAGCAGTGGGACTGCCAGAAGCATGGCAGTAAGGTGTTCACTCGGATGCAGCTTCCTATGAGAGAGTTCCTAAGATGTACAGCTACTTTCACCCTGAAGAACCTGAAGTACTAAACTTTCATACATCAAAGAGTGTGACTGACAAAACCAAAATCAAATCCAGAAACTGCCTGTGTAGACGTAAACCACTTTGACAGGAACAAACTAAAATTTAACTGGTTTAATGTTCCTGAGTAAAAATATCCCTTGGAAAGTTATGAAGCAGAATAAGAGATTGCTAAAATCAAAGCTGTGTGAATTTTCTACCTCACAGACCTCGTGAGTCAATTACAATAAAGCTATAAATGTCAGAATTCATTAACCTAGGAAATGTTTGCTTTTCAGTGTTGCTTATTTTGTCTCCCTCCTATACACATACATGTGCATACAGAGGCACTTGACTTTGTGCTTACCAATGACCCAATTTAGCTGCTGCAAAGGTTTGTCCTAGTTATTAATATAAGTTGCTGGAATTATCTACAGTCAGTATGTTTCGTAGCTTCAATTTGCTATTTAGATGACATGGGGAAATCTAAACTTCTACATGCAGGTATGGCCTGCACGTGAGCAGAGAACTCACAAGAAGAGAAGCAGCTCTTTACTTTTGAACAGTGCACAAAACCAAGTTCAAGAGCCAATTATTTAAGTACCACTGTACAATAATCACTATGAAGTATTCAAATTCCTGAAGCCAGTCTCCCTGGATCCCTCCAAAAAGATATCAAAACAACTTCACTTTCTCTTACAGAAGTATTATTTTGCTGTAAAGAGGGGCAATACCTAAAAATCATGGAAGCTAATTAAAAAGAATTAAAAAAAAAATACACCTAAAAGGGCAAAAATGTTTGGTGGTGCAAGGTATGCTGTTTAAAAACATAATGTTACATCCTTGGTGAAAGAACCCACCAGATCCCTAAAAAAGGACTAGCTTGATTCTGAGATAAAAAAACCTTCTTTCAAATAAGAAAATCATAGCCCAATAATTGGAAATTATATATAGTACATTAAATGTAAAGCTATAGCAACTCAGCCCTGACAAAAATGTTCAGAATCAGCCCACTAACAGCATACAGCATAGAGAAAAAATATTTTCAAACTCATTATGACGAATCTTGTCATCATTGGTAACAACAGATGATTCAGTAGGATGACAATTAGTAGAAAAAGACATTTAACAGAGCAGTAATAAGTTGTAAAATATTCAATTTATAGTTATTTTTTTTTGTTGTAGTATGTATGAGATGTTTTAACATTTAAGGGTTTTAAAAAAATATTGCTACCATTGTTTAAAATGTTTTTGGTTTTACAAAAATCTTCCAGTACTCATAAAGGAAACTATCAATATCACTATCAAACTTTCTCAAAAATGTCAGCTTAATGTTAAATAATCTTCAAAAAACAATCAAAACATCAAGAAGGATTGGGACAAGAAATGAAAACAAAACTAAAAAGAAATATTATGGCACTGTATTAATCCATAGTGAACTTTGTTCTTGAATATGAATATACACATGATTAGGTTACCTAGTCTCAAAAAAAGCCATAATTAGTAATCAGTATTAAGCAAAGGAACTAGCAAGGGAATAGTCAAATAGAATGTGTTTGCTTAGAAAGGTGGAGGAATACTGAACAGAATAAGACTATTTGGTTTGCAAAAGGTGATACAAAGGGAAATACTCGTGAGATCTCGAAAGTTACAAGTTGTGTAAAGACCAGTGTCTTCAGTACACAAGAATGAGGAGGCAGCCAGTAAATTATGATGTGACATGTTCGAAAGAGTTGCATAACAAATAAGTAAATTGTATAATTCATTCATTGCCTCAGGATGTTTTGAAGGCCAAAGTATAAATCAGTTATGAAAGATACATAGTACATTCTTGTTGGAGAGGCCTCTCCTTTGTATTAAACAATAATCTGATTATAACTTCCCAGATAGAAAATGCCTAAACTGTGTGGAGCCAAGGTGGAAGGACACACCAGAGAAAGATCTAAGTCTGCTTCACTCACTTCTTTCACTCTTTGCTTAGGTTTCTTCTACTAGTCATTCTTAGAGATGAAACTCTGGGCTAACTGGGTCTTTGTGCTGAATCTTCATGGAATTTGAAAGTTTTGCATTATTGAAAGAGTTAATGTACAATATGCATTGTGCACGGGGTTAATGCAACACAGAATCCGGAAAAAAATGCCAAGGAATGTCACTTGCCTGGGTTTAGTGCACAGAAATTTCTTTTTCTATTGATGTTTACTTCTAGCCAAAAAGGGAGTTAAAAAATACTACCAGGTAAGAATTTCTGAATTTATTCAATGCTCATTTTTGCAGGTGTAAGTAAGCAGGTGTCATGAATGCAACAGAAAGAAAGATGAGAGATGCTGGAAAAATGCATTGGTGTGTGATGGCAGCGTGGCAGGATCTCTGTGGTATCAGGAGCAAAAGAGTTAAAGGAAACATTTTTTTAACATGACTTTGGGGGGGGGGGGTCCTGTTACTGTCTAAATCTTTCTTTAAGTCTACACAGAAACATGAGAACCTTGGTGGGAGAGTATTGTACCCTACTGAAATGCAATGTGACTACAGGACAACTTTACAGCGTAAACAAATTTGAGTTCTCACACTTAATAAGAGTTCCAGCTTTTCCTTATGTCAGTCTATAAACAGGTCTGTCAAACTTTTGTTATCCATAGTCTGAAATTACAATTTCCCACATTCACCATTTTTCGTTCCTCTGTCTTTATTTCTTGCATTAAATATTCTCTTGAAATAAGAAAACCCAAACATAAATGCTATCAGTTTAGCATGATTGTTACAGAATGTCTGTGACAGCACAGAAAGCAAGCTGCAGACAATGAAAAATGAAGGATCAGCAATTACTAAGATTTACAAGAACACTCCCGTATAGCTTTGTTCTGTGGGCATGGAAAAAATGTAACTTCTATTTCAATGTGTCTTTTTACCTTGTTTTATCTTAAACTGCCATTTTTTTTCAAAGGCCAGGATTCTTTCTTCTAACAGGAGGCAACAAGCTGTTCCTTATGAGATCAACAGTGATGGTGTAGCATTTCCTGAAAGAAGAGAGACAACTCTCAGTGCAAAGGAGAAAGTTTCATTTTCAGCAGTGAAGATAGATGAATCAGAATAAGAAAAAAGAATGAAGGCAGAGGAGAGTGGCACGGTCTGAAATGAAGGCAATGTGATCTGAATGCTGATGAAGAGGCATTGACAAGATGAAAGATCTCCCTCTGTCGCGCTCTCGCCCTCTCGTTTCCAGTGTGTAAAATCTGTCCTGTTGACATACTCTTGAGCTCTTTTTATATCACAAAACTGGAACAAACAGGATTCACAATCAGTGGTGGTGACACAACCCCTGTGAAATATAGTTGCTAAGGGAAGAGCTCAGCCCCTGCCTCCCATTCTCTCCCACTTTTTGAGACCCTTCAGTCCATATAACTGGACTTCATCAGTATTTGAGAATGCTTCTCTGAGTAATTCAGGCTGATTACAAATAAAGGAGGTCTGTGAGGTACTGACAATTCAGGGAAAGGTAACCATATAGTTAAATATGTAAGTATTTTACCTATATGTAATTTAAGTGTATTCACAATGTAATGTAACATTACATCTGTTGGATGTTGGTTCTCAGAGGAAAACTTGTTTCGGAAAAACAACAAGATGACAAAACCAAGCAGATATGTCATGTTTGAAAATAAAAGGTAGCCAAACTTTAAAAATCAAAAAACCACCCTTATAGTATGTACGCTGAGAACTCCTGCAGTTTTTGCTTCAATACATGCATCAGGGAAAATTTCACTTTCCAGCCATCAAAACCGTTGGTTTTGATGGCAGTTTCTTTCAAAGAATCAGGGTCTTCAGACAAGCAAGGCTGTTGCTCATAACAGTGTGTATTCTGCCACTAAATATTTTTTCACAGTGCAGGACAAAATATAGTGACATATATGTATACAACATAGACCTAAATGTGTTGTCATATTGTGAAGTATGCAATATACAGGCCACAACATTGTACACTGAGATAAAAAAATTAATTTTCTAAAGTTTATGTGGTATCTGAGGTAGTACTGGCTTAATTCTCCCTCTGTTTAATGACTTTTTAAAAGTAGTGCATAAGAAGCCATTTAGTGTTTTTCCCCTCTGTGGTACAGCTGAAGGGAAACTGTGATTTCACTGGAATTAATCAAGAAAAACAAGGTGTTATTTCAAATCCTTCACTCTTTAGTAAAAGACTTGTTCACTTTTGTGGCTAATTTGCCTGACTAATAAGTAAAGAGTAAAAATATAAATTATACATTTATCTGCATTGTATATAGGAGTCATGAGATTAATTAGGAAACTCCAGTCTTTGTTGCTAACCATGTTTTGAAGACAGGGAAAATACAGAGAAAAACAACCAAAATTGTAAACCAAACCAGGTTTCTTTGGGTTAATTCCTGTTCATAATTTCAATTCTAAACTGAATAACTGTCAGGTGGAAGAATAAATTCAAATATTATTTTATACATCAAGTTAATTTATGGAAAATTAAAACTTCTACCAGGCTGAAAAACTTACTACCAATATTCCATTTACAAAAAATAAACAAAAAATATCACAAAAGGAAAAAATATATATTTCTTTTATAACTGCATGTACTATTAGGGTTTGGTACTACAAGCAGTTAACAAGCAATGCATTTTCCCAGGACACAAGGTTTTGGAATTCATGTGTCGATGAACACTTTATAAATCTGCAATAATATTGTTTCTGGTCAGTACATTCACACTACATCACACACATTTTCACACTGTGTAGTAGAGGTTTCTTCTTGCTGATTCAGAGAGATAGAATTAAGAAGTATTTAGAATTAATGATAAATTGAAGGATTATAGATTAAGAGGTTTTTTTCAGGTAATTTGTCTCCTCTCTCCTGTTTTATTTCCCTGTGGCTCTTCCCCACAATGCCCTATCTCTCATATATTTATTTTGTGTGGTTTGACTTTACATTTAAAAAATGCCACTGAAATAAATTACCAATTTATTACTGCCAGGTTTTTCTGAATCCGTGACTTATTTCTGACTGCATATTTATGAATTTTTAAAATGGAAATACTTATATTCAAACAAAGTTCAGAAAAAAAAAATCTGAAAACCAAACACCAAACTAAAACAAACCCCAAATTCTCCACTCTTAAGCTAGTCTTTGATTTTAAATAGAGGCCTGACTATCATTAATGACTATGAAAACATTAATCTTTGTCAGAGGATCATAAATTGAATAGTTACTTACACTGGATTTAAAAGACTCAATACTGAGAAAACTTTGTCTTGTATCGTAACAAATTAAAACAAATTTTCTACCACTGCAATTTATGGTGCTAACTTTGGTAATTAGGGCAGAACTAATTGTCCATAACTTTAGGCTCTCAGAGTGTTGTCATCATCCAGAGCTCATCATCCAGACTACCTTTACAGGCATGGGGGAGAAACAGAAGCTGTTTTAGAATGATTCAGCTCATTCTAGTATAGACATCTTAAGTGAATCTCACCTTTGAAGGATCTATTTCGCTCTCTCAACTAGACAGAAAAGTAGATTAAAAGCTTGGAAATAGAAAGTATATGACAGATACCTAAGTCTGTGTGAGGTTATTCCTGTCATTAATATGTAAAGAGGATATAAAATAATAAGCAGAAGTGAATTTGTAAATTTAGAAAGTACAATGTTGCATATAAAAAAGAATAGTGATTTTTCAAATTTTTACTATAACATTAGCAAGTAATACTAGTAAAATTTACGGAAATTATATATTAAAAAAATACCCTATCATTATGCCTTTGCATGCAACATAAGGATTCCAAGGGGTTACAAAAAAAAAAGCTGTTCACTTGCAGAAATAGCTTCTTACTTGCATAGGAATGTAGGAAAAGAAAAACATTTTTTTGGGGTGTTTTTGTGATGTTTTATAATAGCATACTTATACAGACATTCCACAACTTTTGCAAAATAACAACGGAATACTAATATCCTGAAATATCTCAGCACCTGAAAAGAAGCTAGGGAATTGTGACTAAAGGCCATCAGCTCTAAAAATAAACCTAAAAGCACTTTTCTTAACCTACAAACAGATCCCTTGTTATACAGTCTGTTTACATCTCACATAATGATCAAAGCCTTCTAGGAGAAACCTATTTATTTCTTTAAAAAGGAGAGTCAAGTGAAGATAATTATAAACTTTCTAAGGAAACTCACTGTTGAAATGCGCTTCAGCATCTACTGTGCTGTGCCAAAGTGCGTCAATGAAACTCAGGTAAAGGTTTTCACTTTTTTTTCAGTGATTACTGTATCTCCAAATGGGAAACAGCTGAAGTCACTTCCTTTTCAGGAACAAGCTGTTTGATACTTTTTTTTAGTTACTTGTGGCCAAGGAATGCCATTAATTCTGCCCTCAGCTCCTATACTGAGATTCCATTCACAGGAACTCCCTTAACAGCTTGTTTACGTGGAGCATGCATGACAGGGGAAACCAGCCTAAGATAACCATTTCAAATTATATTTATGATAAAGCACATAATGAATGATTTACATAAGAAAACAGGCATTAAATATTACATATTCTAGTTTTGCATGGGATTATTCCTTGGGGATTTAAACTAATTTCCTTCAACTTTAAAACTTAAGTTGTTTTAACTTTTATGAATTATTCTAAACACTTATCTAAACTATGTCAGAACCATAGAAAATAGACCCAGAAATGCAGAAAGGCTCACACATCTTTTCCTTATGCCTAAGTCCCAGTACATAGTCGTATAATCACTAGCTGTTACTTTTTCTCGGGGTTATGTCACTTTTACTCATATATTTTGATGACACATAAACAGCTTGAAGTTCTTTCTTTTTTTTTACGTGGCAGGGTGCTGCACTTTTCAGTTGCTCAAGAGAACAAAATTGGAAAGTTTCAACAATAAGGAATATTTCTTAAGTCACTTTTTCTTCTTTTCCAAACTGAACTGGTGTTTGTGCTCAGAACATTTATCTGGCTTCAGAGATGAATACTGCTTGGTCTTATGCAATATTAAAAGTGTGGTGGGCTGCTGAGAATCTACACATACAAACAAGAAATGATACTGAAGATTATACTTCCATATGATAAAATACTGGTATCTAATGACATCTATTGTTTAATAGCGAAAAAATTAACAATCTTTGAAGCTGTTTTATTACTTGAGATTATTAATTTTAACATTTATAACTGTTATTTTCTCCTGCAGCCATATTTTCAGATATTATCACAGGGAATTATAAGAGAAAAGTACTCACTTTTTAAGGGGAATGTCACCTTTATCCATAAGAACCAAGGGGAAAAAAAACATAGTTAAAAATCTTTCCCCAAATTTCCCTCCTTGCCAGAAGGACAGTGTGACATAGCATGAATAAATTCTTATAAGCTATAGTATGTCAATAAAATTCCAATTTAATGGATACCGAAGCAAAAAGGCATTGAAGCTGAGGTTATAACTCATTTTGCCAAGAAGTGGTTGAAAGAGCTTAAGATATCTTTGAATTGTAATCAATGTCCTTTTGTCTAACAACTGTACTTCTTTTTTTCTTGTAGTTACAACTATTTGGTCATTCATTGATTTTTTTTAAAGCTTGGTTAATTACAATTTGTTTGTGAAAGTGGCAAGTTTAGGTTAAGGTAGAGAGAGGCTCTTCTATTAAACAGGAGAAAGCAGAGAAAAAAATTTTTGAAAAGGAATGTATGCTTATCATCAAGAGAAGAGGTCTGGAAAGAGAAAAAGAAATTAAGGAAATTCCTAGTTCACATTCAAAATTTTTATGTCAGGACTTCCTCCTTACTGTTTGAAATCTGAACAAACACAAACACACACACACACACACACTCTCTCTCTCTTTATTAAACTAATCTGATTTTTCACGTAATTATTGATGAAAAGTGGTGGAAAAGACATTTTGGAGGAAATCTATTTTTGTGGGAGAAGCTGATAGAAAATAAGAAGTGAAACATGACTATGAGACAGAGGTATTGTGAGAGTACAGGTCATCTGCTTGCAATGTCTATCAATTATTCCTTAGATCACCCGATCAAAAAGAAAGTTGGCAGGAACATGGAGAATAAAGTAGACAGCCTTATTTAAAAAAATGGTTTGTAAGATGTTGTGCCAAGTTACTGAAAGCTGAAGTGACATGATAATGAAGAAAAAGTAGCAAAAATTTTGCAGTTTGGTCTTCCACATATTGTATGTAGAGCAGATATATTTGCATCCATTCCCTTCTCAGGCTGCTGAACCTTCAAATTCCTCTGGTACCTAAATTTCCAGCTGAGAATGCTGACACTTTCCTCTCACATCCTTAAGGACCCATCATATGGTTTGCACCTCTCCTGCCCTAGTGTTTTTTCATGCTCACTGTGTGCTGTTCACAAACTCTGAGTGCAGGCAGGATGTGCAGTGCTGCCATACCATCACAGTGAGTACTGAATCTGTTTCTGACAATATTGAATCTATTACAAAGTGCTGAACACTTTTTCAGTCTTCTCCATATGAAAGAATTTAGGACTTCAGTTTTGCAAACAGCACCCTCAATAGGCTCATGAGAGTTTACTAACTATCCAACTTTAGGCTAAATGAGCTCCGAGAAAACGGGAAGCCACACTTAAGCCAATGTGATAGAATGAGTGTAAGACTGCTTTACTGTGAGCATGAGACGTGTCAGAAGGTACTCGTCAGGGAGTCCAGCATATAGCCTGTGGTAGTGCATCAGTCCACCTGAGTGGATGAGCAGGAAGCACACCTGTTAGAAGAGAAGGAAGACAAACTGGCTGCTAGCCACTTGACCCATCTCAGAGTTCAAAAGTGGTTGCTCTGTGGGTGGTGTTCAGGATGGTGTCCCTGACCACCTCTCTCATCTCAAAAGGGAGCAGAATACGCTATGGCAATGTTACTTCTTCACCCACAACAGGAATTACAGGCTCTGCATGTCCAAATCCATAGGGGTCCAAGCAGCCTCTTGTCCCTGTTTGTCCTTTTGCAGTTTCCCAAATGACTGTTTGTCACAGAAAGAGTGTGCTGCAAGTTCAGTGAAGAGACTGATATGCAAATGCTTTCTACCCAGTGCAAGGCATGGGACTAGGTATGGACCTAAAGTGGAGTACAGTCTAGGTACTTGCTGGATCTGCTGGTGGAGCCACAAAGGCTTGTGCAGTGTGTATTGCACCAAGAGGGGCTGGATGTGCTTTCAGTGTTTCAGAACTACTCCGAGGACCTATGATGTTAATGCAAATGGAAAGGTCCAGACTGAGGCAACTACTACTGTCTTTGGGAATATTTTCATTCCTTTGTACAGCTCTCTATATTTAAAATGGGGCTGAAATTTGTTTATAGACCTCTTACAGTTTGCTGCATTTGCTTACCACTCCTTTGAGAGTTTCTGAATAGGAAAGGGGCTCAGGGATGACATCAGTATCTTTGTTGGTACACCCAAAAGAATAAGAGAATTTGATGGCACCAGCCAAATCATTATCACTCTTTAGAAAGCACAGTGTAACTCAGGATGTTCTTGGCCCAGTTAAGCAGTCGTGCCTGCCCTAGCTCAGTGGGAAGGTTGAAGCCAGAATGGGTCTTCTCATCCTTGTAATATTTAAAATAAACTACATCTTGAAAAGAGGTGGTTTAGCATTTGTTAAGAGGCTGTATTTGAACTGCTGAGCAGCAAAGGTCTTTTAATACTTTTTCTCCTCATCTTTCCCTTGGAATTGTTAGCTAAGAACACACAACAAAGACAAGATATAAAAAAATCCTTCAACTTTTCTGTGAAGCAACAGGGTTGCCAAAAATTCATGCTCAATCTACCTCCCAATAATTCTCAGTAGAGCAGTTTTATTATCACAGATCCCCGAGGACAATAGAGTTGAGACTAAGGTAGTTACATAGAAGCTGTCCCTCCCTCAAGGTGTCTTCAGAAATTTCTCACTCAAGAGAAGGAGGACTGTGTGACCAGAGGATCAAGACAAAATGCATAGCTTCATTTGGCTCCATGCTATGGATCTTCCTAGCCCCAGGATTTGTTCCTCAGACATTTAAATTAACATAGCATTAAAAGATGACAGGATTATGTTCTACGGACTCATTAACACATTCCTCTGGTTCGATGGGAGGCAAGGGATGCTTGAATATTCAACCACCCCAGGCACCTACTAATGTGACTGACGCCCCCTGCAATGTCTCAATACATTAAAATATTATTCCTATTGAATACAAGTTTGCTATTTACATGCAATTTTTCAAATGTACTGTGAAAGTATTTATCTTTTCATTCCACCAAGTAATTCTCAGGTTTGTGATGGAAGAAGAACCACTTTTCTCTATGAAGCTACTGTTAAATTGTAGTAGTTTCCTCATTCATGTGCCTGTCCCTTCTGTCATAATTTTCTTGCCTAACTCCCATGAATTTAGCAAAGCAAACTATGATACTTCAGGATTTTCGTTTTTTTTCCCTTGATGACTTTGTCTGGCTGCACTCAACAGCCCTTTAAAGGCATTGAGGGCCTTAGAGGAGTTCAAGCTTATTGTTAGAAAGCCCAATGGAAAGCTGATCGCTGTTCCTCATTCAGGTTTTGAATACAAACAGCTCCGTAGTTGTGTTTGTAAACCCAAACAACTGTAAAAGCAACTGTCCACCTCTGAATGTCTATTAAGCCTACAGGCAGTGGAGGATGTAAAACTTGGAACCACAAGATACCAGCTGTAACCTGCACTTACCTACAGATCATTAGGTGGCACTCTCCCCTCTGGCTTAGCACTAGAAGAGCAGACAACGAACTCTGCTTTTGGAGCAGCCATTGTTTTAAAAATTCTAAGATACAAAGCTGAGATGTGTAGTTATTAAAGATGTGCAACCATTTTGAAAAGAACAAGGTTGTTGGGCACAGTATCTTGACCACATTCAAATAGAAATGTTCTCTATGCCTAGACATACCATTCTGGCCTTGGGTCTTTTAGATTGTACCACTGGTCATCATGTAACAAACAAACACATAATACGGGAAGTGTGAAAAAGCATGGCTGTAACTTAAAGCCTAAGTACCAATTGTTCAACCTCTATGGATATAAACAGGCAAGAGTGTCCCTGCTCCACCCAAAAAAAAAAAAAAAAGTTTCTTGTAAAGACCCAAAGACATTTGAAAACCAAAAAAGTTGAATATCTTTCAGAAGACAGTTTAATGCAGTTATGCATGCATTTTTCTCTTTACACACATGTAGATACAGTGCAAATCAATTACCGTGAGTCACAATTTTCCTTCAGTATATCATATTTTAAAGCCTAAGGAATGCATGAAACTGTCTTCTCTTAGTCCTTAGGAGATAAAATGAATTATCCCCATTTTGTAGACTGTTTAAGCATTCTGCTACTGGTCAACCAGTCAGTCTGTAGCAAGGCCAGGAGTTGAAGCAGAAGCAGTCTGGATATTCAAGTGTCTCCTTTCCTTATCTGTTATTCCTTATGAGAAGAGAGCCTGCAGTGCCCTCCCTAAGATGTTATCCAAGTAGAACTTGATATTGCTTGAACTTTTAAGTCTATGTTTGAGCCCCTAGGTATCTACTGGGCTGTTTTATCCAGGACTGAGAAGGAGAGTTCTCTTGCTGTCTTTTACTGGAAATACTGAAATTTACAAAGTGCCTAAAATTTAAAATTCAATGGAAACTTTGGAGTGTTGATTTTGTTGGACTAAAACTTGCGCCTTTACCTGTGACTGCAAAAGACAGGACAATTTAAGCCTTCTAGTAAATTCTAGTCCTGTGTTTCTGTGAAAAAGTTTTTTGATAGGTTTTTCTTACATAATCAGTTTTTATCCTGCTCCGCAACACAATCTGTTTGCATCTAGAAGACAGCATCATACTTTGGTCTTCCTTTGGGTTCACTTTGACTTTTTTAACCTTGTGGGGCTGTAAATTACACTGGAGGATTCATGGGTTGTGACCTGATGGAAACAAGGTACCTGGAATCTCTCTTTTCAACACAGACAGAAAGCTAAGAGTTAAGCTTCACAGAGGAAAATTGGATAGGACAGCAAAAATTTGAGGCCAATAGTATGAGTGAATAAAAAGCAGAAGGACATCCTGAGTTTGTGATATTTTTGCACTTGGCTTCCCTCATCCTACATTATTGCCTGTGATACAAATACATAAAGAGGCATAAAACCTGTAATAAAATTAATGTCTCTGCTTTTGAATTTTTCATTCTGCCATGAGTCTGTGCATGAAGTAAAAAAGCTGTGGCATTGTTTGCAAGTTTCAGCCACATGTAGAGCTTAAAGATTTCTAGCCTTCATTACACACTGAAGATTTTTTGCCATGTTCCTCTTCATTTCAAAATAATGAAGGTGAGAACCTACTCTTTTACCATCAACAGGTGCTCATTTTGCAAACAGCTGCTTCAGTTAAAGTCTTTAACACCATCCATATGTCTATCATCTGTGATGGCAGAAAGATCACATGAGCAGTCTGTAACCTCATTTACATGAATCCATCCAGCTAAGCTTATACACCAAAAAGCTAATTTGATTATTTTGCTTGACTTTGCCTGAACTACTCACAAAAGATTTTATACTACCAAAGGCATAGAAGTACAACATCCTGCAGCACATAGTATATGAGTAATAGCTTTAATCAGCTCTATATCTTCAGTAAAATATTTGTTTGCTGAATTTTTTTATCCTTTGTTATTATTTATCTGACTGCAAATGGGGAAAGTAACAACTTATCTTGACTGAAAAATTGGGAGTTTTACTTCAGGGATAAGGTATTAAGCAATGTTAAGAAATGTGAATACTTTGCTTTAATCCTCAGGAAATTGTAAGAAAATGCCTCATGTTTTTATTTTATTTTTAATGTGGAAATGTTAACAATTTTTAAGCTGCAGTAAATAAGCCTTTATGTAACAGTGAAAGTTCAGCATGCTGAATTGTCTACCCATTATCTCAGTGGGCTTTTCTTCCATAACACATCTTCCCCCCAAATTTATAAAAAGTATGTATGATAAAGACTACTTTTCAAACCAAGCCTGTATAGACTTTAATGTTCTTTTAAAAGTTTTCTTGCTTCTGGTTTTGGTTTGATTTTGGTTTTATGGGGTTTTGTTGGATTGTGTGTTTGCTTGTTGTTTTGTTTGGTTTTTTTCATCAAACATTGGGTCCTTGCAGTTATAGTACATCCAATATCCAAGGGCAAAACCACTCCATTGGTTCTAATGCTTCTTGAAATTAAATTATATAGGCTTATGTTAGAAGGCTGAAAAAAAGTTTGGAGAGAGTAAAAAGAATACATGTAATTAAATATTTTAATTATCTTTACTTTGTTAGTTTTAGGCCTTGAGCTGTTATTCAAAAATTCAATGGTTTGTAGTTTTGAAAGTCAGTTATGCTTCTTGTCAGCAACATAAAACAATAAGGAGGAGATATATTTTTCTGACTGGCTAAATTAATTGGAATTATTCTGATTAAATTGTCTGTTTGGCACTACAGGTATATACACAGCTTGTACAATGCAGCTTTGGGACCTGATGTGTGATCAAACATTATGGCTGTGGTCCTCTTTTGAAGTCAGAACCATAAGACCTGGTTATTCACTGTACAGCAGTGGTTTTAGTGGGGTTCCCTCTGCAAACAATGTGAGTTTATTTTTGCTAGTAGGAGAAGCAAACAGTATTGAGGAAAAAAATGTTTGTGTTTGGGGACAAACCATTAAATTTGTTCATATGTGGTAAATAATTCACTTTTTTTTTAAGAATATAGTAAAAGATATATTTTTGGATTTCTGCACCATCTTTTCACAAAGACACTTTTAGTTATATTCTAAATCAAATTAGGCTTCAGGGTACCTTGAATATCCTCTACAATCTGACTGGAGACACTACAGTTGTGATGTTTAATGCATGAAGATAACAGCTTTTCCCCATTCACATTAAGAAGGAAAATTTTTTTAAAATTACAGAATTTTACATAGACATATGCATATAGAAACATCTATACCTATATGTTATATATTTATATATATGTATATATATATATATGTATATATTTATATATACGAAGAGATATATATGCCTTCGGTTTATATATATGCACAAGTTTATCCCCTCCTTTTGTAAGGAAGGAAAGGTAAAAAATTAAGAAAAGGACAAGGGAGAAAAAAAACAAAAGAGAAAAGAAAAAACAAAAGTAATGCCTGCCTGACATGTCATTTTTTTCTCCCCACTGATGTAGCATGATACTTCCTGTATTTGCCATCCATTTCTTAAATATAATAAGTAACGTTCTTACACTCGTAATAAGAGAAAAACCTGGATATTATTTTGTGAATTTAAGAGAAATAGTGTATAACAGAATGGTAATTAAACCTTGCCCTGACTGACCTGGCTTTTTAATTAGAAGGTTTAACTATATTTAATAGAATTGCTGTAGTACAAAGTATTAAGACTAGCAATATATCATTCAGACATCCCAGTGCTTTTATCGGTTTTAAAACAATGCTTCTCTGGTTCTTTATTCATCATATGATCACGTGTCCTTCAGGTTGTGTGAAATCATACTGTTTCTTCAAGAACGGTGATTCTTCAAAATTTCAATAAAACATTTATATTGTTTATGTTCAAAATAGCCTTTCAAATATGCTTGCTAAAAGGCAAGATTTGGCTACTTTCAGATGACCAAACATTTACCTTATAAAACATTCCTGTAAATTTGGTGAAACTGTAGAATGATCAACATTATTTTCTGGGAATAGAGGTTGTAGAAACTCAGAGTATAAAAGAGATGTTTGCAATGTTATGTATAAAATATCACAGTGTTCACAAGTGGCCTTTTTCATCTTTCTTATTGAAATTGAAAGATGAAAAACATAAAATAATTTAATAGAAATATAGAAAGAAGATTTTTATTACTTAATTATACCCGTACAATGGTAAAAAACTCAAAGACGATTGTGATACATTTTTATTTATTAGAAATGCAGTACTGATTCCTGCCTGATATTCCACACCCTGGTCCTATAAAAGAGCATTCAGCTACCAGCTCAGAGTTAATTTTACTCCTGTGTTTTTATTTGTGTCCAGCCATAAAAAAGCAAGAGAAAAGAGTAAGTTAGTTACTTCCTTATATACTGTTTAACAGAAGAGTATGGTCATTCTGTTTTTCTGAAAATTTTCTTGGAGGAATTTTCAGATCTGTTATCACATACTATTTCTCATTATGCATAGTTAATCCTCAGTGCTTCCTATTCCTGACAGCATCATTTCTTAAAGCAATTATACTAAATTATGGACCTCTTCAATCTTCCACCAAAGAAAAAAAAATTAGAAAGGAAAGATTATAGTTCCTGCCTGGGATCTAAGTCTCCAGCTCTTAGTACAGATGGAAAATTCTTTAAATCTTTGCATGGCAGTCCAAAGAATTGTGAATTTGTAGTCAACTTTTCCTATTTCCTTACTCAGTCACCTTTGAATGAAAAAATGAATAAGGGGAATGAAAGAAAAAATTTGGTATTTTGTTTCCATGCCATTGTGGTAGATGGAGAAGAACACTGAGAATTCTGATAAATCCTTTACTTTAAGATGTTCTTTTTGAATCAAAAAAAAAAAAAAGTAAGAAGGTTCATTTTGGGCTGTACATATAGCAAACAGGAATTTGTGAGTTTTTTCAGCTTTAAGTCATACGGATATTTTCCTGAGAAGAACATATTCCATTAGAAAGATTCCTGGTGTGATGCATCAACAATGTATTTCTAGTAACCATTTCTCCTAAAAAACAGAAGAATTAACAGAAACATACCAGGCAAAATAACAGAAAAATAAAACAGCTTCTACATTCCAACTCACTGTGAAATATTAGTTTTGTATCGGTTTGCAAGTCATATTGTATAAACATCCAACAATGCTTAGAATCTAACATCGGCTTCTGTTTATAGTTCTCATTCCATGTGCATTACGCTAAAAAGACTGTTACTGACTTAGTAAAGCTGAAAATGAAAGAAAGAGAATGTATATTGCTGACGGATTAAAATGCAGAAACTCTTGCAGTTAGTGGATTGTGACATGCCAGTAAGGAAACTGCTCTGTTGCTTTTTTGAGTATGTTTTTATTGGAACAGCATGATTTACGTGTTTAGTGGTTTTGGGTTTTTTTGATGAAAAAAGGAAAAAAATTCATGACTAGGAGTTTTTAAATAGACCAAATATTAAAAATATTATATCTCTTCATTATCTAAACGTGCTTTTGGTGTACGTTTCTGTAGGTATAAATGCTCTTTTCTGATCCTTTCACTCAAATATCTTATTGAGTAACCAGTTTCACTGGAAGTCTGTCTTGGACAAAGAAGGTTTGCTTTAAGACCATGTTTTTAGCCTAACCAGTAGACTTATATGGCCTGAAGTTGTGTTGGGGAGGTTTAGGTTGAATATTAGAAAAAAATTCTTCACCCAGTTGCCCTCACAGAGTGACTGACTTAATACTAATTGTCTAAAAGGCTGAACTTTACATATACTTTAAATAAATCAAGAAGAAAATAATAATAGTAGTAATAATAACAATAATGTTACTGCAATATCTTTTGATCTATGTCTCCAGAAAGTCTGTGCCTCACTGTCAGATTTAGTAGACTGTAATTCAAATAATATAAATTGGAACTAAACTTATTTTCAAATATCAAGTTTGAACATGTCACTACTGAAAAATCTTTCTATCTGAAGTAAACTGAAAACCTATAATCCTTATATATTCTTATTTTACCTCAGTTTATACATCCTTGAAGGTCTTAAGCTGTTGAGTAAGTCACACAAAATATTGTCTTAAGATGATAAAAGGGAAGGAAAAGAATTAATTTAAAATTAAAATTTTGCAATTTCTTTTCTTTCAAATGTACTTTATAAATCTTCTCCTTGATTGCAAAATATAAAGCAATCTGTTTGTTGAAACATTAAAATCTTCTTTATTAAACCACAGTGAGATTTCTGTATTTAATGAATTATTATAGAAAAGAAAAAAAAAATCAATGTTATGGAAATGCACTGCAGCCTCATCTTAAACAACAAGATTGAAGTCCCAGCAATACTCTGAAACAGGAAGCTGCTTCCCCTTGAAGTTGAAATATACCTGTTTTATTCTCTCTTCTTTTACCTTCCTTCTTGTTGTTTGCTGACCAGTGAATGCAATAAGCTTCGATAAATGTTGTAGAATATAAAATAGGAGCAGAGCGAAGATTTCTTTTTGAATTCAGAGTTTTCATAATCTCTTCTCAACCTGTTTGTCTTCTGTAGAGAAGAAAGGTGCCCCTGTGTCACACTAGACTTGCTGCAAGATTAGTTTTTTTCCCCTTTATTATTAGCTCCACTCCTTCTTAGGGTTAACACTTTTCCAGTAGCATGTGCACGCTTTGAGGAAACTGCAACTGTTGTGGAAGGATATAGGAAGAAGGGGAAAAAATAATTCTCTTTAGATCTAATAAAATCCCCAGTACAAAAATGAAAGTATAGTTTGCTTAATGATAATTTATTTGATATTTAATAGGCATTGCTCTTGAAAAAAGTTTTCAGGGTATCTCAAAAGCGAAAGAAATGAAAGAAAAAAACCTCTTTATTAGCCATTTGTTACAAGACTTAAGTAGGAACTGGAAATCTAATTCCAATGATTCCGAACAATCTTACTTTTATATAGAATCCTTTATCATTGGAGAAAAAAGTCCTCGAGAGTGCAGGAGAATACAAAATTTAAAATGTTTCTTTAAAGTATCTTTCTTCACATTATGTGGAGGTGAGTGATATTTTTCTAGAGGAAACAAAATGCTGAAGTGCTGTCATTTTTTTTTATCATTAGGAAATAATAATGTATTTTTCTACTTAAATGTCTCCATAAAACCACTTGTCGTGTTTGCATGTAAGTCTACGTAAACCAATTCTTTTTTCTCACAGATCGTGAGAAAACTAATACTTATTCTACTTGAATATGTTTAATATAATTAATCCATTTAGTTCTAGATATAGTATTTGGAGGGATCTATTGTGTAGGCTGTTTAGCATAATTGAAATGGTACAGTGTTAGTATTTAAAAAAAACCCAAAACGTATTGAGACCATACCTATTCAATTTCCCTTTGAAATAGTATATTAAGAAATTGTGAAAATGTCAAGGAGGAGAGCAAAGCAATATTTAAAAGAAGACAGAAAAAGCACTGGGAACACAAATTAAGAACAAATCAAGAAATTCCTCTTGTTAGTGCTCAATATATCAAACAATCTGAAATACTTCCTTAAATAGGAGAAGCAAATAAGTCTGAAGACAGTGCTTAAGTCAGAAAGGGACTTCATTACTGTATGCAGAACAAGCAATTCTATTGAAAGCAGAGTGAGAATTGACTGAATGCCAAATAATTCTAATGATGGAAAAGATTTGTAAACATGTTCAGCAGCTCTGAACAAAGAGCTTTCTGCCCAAGAGGAGTTTTTTTTTTCTTTACTATTCTTTAAGGTGAACTTGTAAAAAACATTACTAACATTTCAATGTTTAGGTTAATGTTTTCTCTTGGTACAAGGATCTGTTAATAAGGGTGAAGGCACTCAAATATTTTCTAGATTACAACCTAATATGCAATCAAAGGGTCAGCATAAAAAGTAGTTTCAAATGCATTTCAAAGAGCCATTTCAAATTCTCTGCAGTAAAACTGCGGAGACTAATAGAAAGAAGCAAACACTTGATGTAAAATATGTAAGCTACTGAATCCTTTAAAGAAATCACTTTTACTGTAGGTCTGTGACTATTAAAGTATTTAGAAAATTTCTTTGGTTTTTAAGAGTTCAGATTTGGGTAATAATGTTTCATTGCCCAGGGAGATCTTTGCCACTCCAATGTGCAGGTCTACTGTGGATAAAGATGTAGGACTGCACTGGGAAAAAATTTATGCAGTTCTCTGTAGCTCTATTCTGCACCTCTAGTACAGACTGGTATACAATAATGCAGACCATTATTTGACTTAGAAAGCACATTCACTAGGAATGCTTTAGACAGTGATGTGAAACCAAGTGGAAGTGAGCTGTATAAAGAAATATTCACAAGTGAAGTTAGGAAACACTGACTGTTCAACCCCATTGGGAAAATCCTTCGAAAGCTTGTAATTGAAAACATATTGGTAAATTGTGATCATGGTTAGGAAAGATGATAAATGCTCTTTTTAAATCCATTCCATAAGATGCCATGACAGGTTGCTATTACTAATATAAGCGTGTCTGTTGGAATTAGTTATTTCCACCACGTATCAATGCTATGAAAGCCGCACACAAAAATTGCAAGTAGATTAATTGAAACAAATAATTTCAAGTATAAAACAGTGATCTAATTGAAATGTTATAACCTCTCAAACTATGTCAAAATATGTTTTTAGAGTCTGAGACTGCTGTGTCTCTGCTGAAGCACGTACACAGGCACAAAGCAATATTAACCAAATGTGTTACACACTCACTAGAGAGAGGTATGTGGGCATTTACCATTGCCATTGGCTGACTTTGAAGTTAAAGGCAACTCAAGGAGCCACATTTATTCCATTTTGTGTGATCAGTCCTTCAGAACTTAAATTGTGCTTATTCCATAAGGACAAAGTGTTTAATTTAATAAGAACCATCTCAAAATTCAGGGTTTTTTTTTATCCTCTCATGGGGAAGTCTGCCTTTATTTCTTAGCTTCTCTCACCCACCTTTGTGTGGCTTAGGCAGCAAAGGATGCTTGTGGAAAGATATAGACATCCAAAGTGAATAACTTGAGACAGGGGACTTAAATTAATAATAAGTGTCTTACTGATGTCGAATCTTCAGACTTCTGATGAAGCCCAAGTTGTCATCTAGAAACAAATACAAGAACCAAACCCACAAAGATTCCTTGCTGTAGGTTAACAAACAAACAAACAAACAAAAGCAACCAACCAACCAAAAAAAACCCAACCAAAACCAAACCAAAACAAAACAAAAAAAGAAAACAATTTCATATCATGTTCTATGGGGCCAAAAGTCTTGGTTAAACAATTTTTAATGTAATTTATATGCAAATAAGCAAACCATCTGTGCCTTGATTTCCTAAACTAAGAAATAGTGTTAACTATATTCCTTCTAAATATCATTAACCTAAGCACCTTTGCAATACTGAAATACGTTTTTGATGTTTAGCTTTTTCACAGCCATACTAAAAGCAGCAGATAAATGTATTGTTCCACAATCTCCTATTTTCCAAGACCAGATAATCCATACCTCAGCAACAGCTACTAAAAACTGCAGATGAAGACAAATTTTATCAATAGAGCACCAGATCAGTTATCAGATCAGTTATCCTGTTCCAAAACATTCATTCGTTCCATGAAAAAAAAATCTTGTCCTCGGCAGTTCCGGTCCTTCCCACCCTCCACCCCTGAGGATTTATTTTAATAATCCTGCATTTATTGTCTTTTTAAGGGCTTTCACAGGTTTGTGTTGTAGTCCTCACTAATAGCTCTGGTTTTTGTTATAGTCTTATTTACTTGCTTCTTAGAGAAGGTCTGAATCTTAGAACTGTTTCCTTTCCCAGAGTTGTACCCTGAATCACAAATCTGCTGCTACACTTATAGGTTGTCTGTCCTCCTTTTACCACGAGCTTTGCTTAAAGAATCTGTGAGCAGTATCAAGTTTTACAAATGGTAGTAATAACTGCACATCCCTTTCCTTAATTCTGTGCTATAGCCTTTTGTTGTCTTGACATTTCCAAGGAAAATTGTAAACCTCTTTCTTGTTTGTTCCTTCTATAGCAGAGAAAGTGGATCATTTTGTGCTGACTGCACATGTACTTCCTGATACCTTAATTACTGTGTTTACATTTACATCCCCGAAAAAGAATTTAAGAAAAATAGCTACCCTGATCATTGTTTGGATGGTATTTAAAAATAACAGAAGAATAAAAAGCTACCTTACAAGAGGATGTTCCAGGTTGTGAACCTGGCAACTACATTTGAGTCAACCTGGATTATGATGATGGAATGCAGCAGAGCATTCACTGGCAAATGAAAGACACAACAACATGATATTTTGAACAATCACTGGAGGCTTTGGGTATTAAGTCAGTGAAACAGGACCAATTTTGTTCTGAGAACACCTCCTTCCTGATTCCGAGAAAGGCATCCCTTGTCTGTAGTTTTTTTTAGAAAGCAGACATTTTCACTGTAAGAATTGCATTTAGCTGTTAATGTTTTCAAAACATTATTTTTACAATGTTTTTCCCACTCCAATATTTTAAGACAGAAAAGGTTTTAATTGGGATATTGAAAATAATAGTCTTGTTTTCAATTAAACAGAAAACTAAATTTTGAAGCCCTTACAATATCTGTTTTCAAGCAGGTAGTTTCTGAACAGAATTAGGCTTTGTTCCTGTTTGTTGAAATGCTGAACTCATAAACCATGAAACAATTAGTTGGACTACAAATTAAATAAGGATCTTTTTCCATTATTGTAGCTAATTCCTGAATGCCAGCTCAACACGAATGAAATTGGCTGGTAGCACACCTGTTGCAGACAGTGATAAACTATCTTTCAGCCTTTTGCCTAGCACAGTTAAGATTTAAACAGCTGATTTGGCCAAGTTTGTTTAAAGCAATAACATCTTTTTTGCAGGTAAAACAGTACTTCATTCTGCATTAGCAATGGACTGTTTCACTGATTGTGAGGAGGTGAATACAAATGAGCATTAAAAATACATTAGAAATATTTTACTAGTCCTTAAAATAAGCATTGAAACAAAGATTTGCAATCTGCTCCTTTTCCAGTGTTCATTTGGATAGATGTTAAGAGGCTATTTTTGTGTGTAAAATGCAAATTAATGTGAATAGAGTTGATACTCACAGGGTCTTTGTACAATACCTCCCCTCCTAAACATTAATAACTTATGCAACATTTGGCAAGAGCAGGAGCCTGTTCCCTCCATAAAGTGTTAACATTACTGTGTTTTTATAATTAGATAGCAAAATCCAACAATAAATACAACTGTTGGGTGGTCTGATACTTACAATTACATGATAAAATATATACTTGTAAATCCAAAATCATTCCCTCCAATCTCCCTGGTATTTTATCTCAAATGACATTACTCACTTTGATTCATTTAATAAAGTGCAATGGTTCAATTGATTATTAAGCACCTTTCCTCTTTGTAAATTTCTACAATATATGACAGACATAAAGACAAAGAAGACACATAATATTAGTATCTGAATTACTGTAAACAATTTGTACCTGGAACCCAAGAGGCTTGATGCAGAGGGAAGGGTAGAAGCCCTTTTTTTGTGGTAACTCTTGGAATCACGTAGTTTGTAAATTAAAAGCTTAGGTATGAATTAGATTTGTACCAAAAAGACAATACTGGGCATGGTTAGTGTACTGGATTTTGGAAATAAATATCAGACTTAATCTAGCTCTCATGAATGTGAGTGGACAGCTTCCACTTTATTTCAGGAGGAGATGCATCAGGCCCATGCTGATAATTTCTTTTTAGCCTCTAGCAATATCGGCCTGAACGCTAGCCCTGCGCATTGCAGAACTCCATTGAGTGGCTGTAGGAACTCAGAGATTTGGATGCACATACTTTTGTCACTTTTGACACAGGTAAATCTATGATTAGTCTCATACAGAAAACAGTTTATCTGTAGGCCTTAGAGACCTGAATTCTTTGCTATTCAGGGTTATACCCCTTGGCAAGAAAATTTGCTCCCCTGTCTTTGGCATTTGTCAACTCTTGGTGACAAAAAATGAGCTTTACCTCATTTTTTTTTCTGTGATCTAGTGATTTTTAACTCCTCTACATCTATATGTCTGACTTTGTCTCAGTCCAGATGTCATTTTTTGTGACTGGGAAATGAAAGCTCAGCTGCCAGCTTTTATGACAAGAACAGTGCTCTTTCGTATTTATCCTGCATCAAAGCAGACTTTTATTTCAGGATCGCAGTAAGATGCACTTATTTTTATTCTGTCTAAATCAAGGAAGTATCCTACACACCTTTCTGACAAAAAAAAAAAAGGCCCAAACCGAATATACACACCTATGAGTAATGCTTGCTGCTTTTAGGAACTCTAAGCCGGTATTCAGAGAGGGTAAATCATGGAAAGTTTTTGTTATTGAGCAGTTATTAGCACACCCCAGAGGTGCTACATCAAGGGAACTACCTCTTCAAAAACTATGTGATTAAGTCTCCTTTCACTCTAATCTGCACTCTTCTCACTCAGTTAAATCACCTGATTTAGCCTGCAGTGAACTGGGGAAAAATCAGGTCTGCCTGTCAGCCCAAAAACGTTTTGGTTGAGGATTAAAAATTTTATTCAAATTAAAAAAAGAAAAATAAAAAAACCCACAGAAAATATATTTCCATCCTCATGCCCATCTCACATCACTAGCAGTTCTGCCATTAATATCAAATACAAAGTGTTTTCTTTCTCTGACAGAGAGGTGATCAAATGAAGCTAAACTGCTAGGTAGATAGACATACTTTCTGCCTTTTCTGGTGTTGTAAGAAAAACAGGTAGAAGAATCCTCCTGAACTGAGCTCTGAAGGGGCTGCAGAGGGAAAACTTAATTTAGCAAACCCAAAATGAATTGAGAATGAATTAGACTGGAATATGTCATCATCTGTGAAGGCTGAATCATGTTTCCAGGCTCGTGCAGTAGAAACTGAAGTGTCTAGAAGATTTGTAGAGAACTTGAATGCATCAGGATGACTGGTCAGTCACTTCCTCCCTTGTGATATCAAACATCATGTGTTACATGTCATGCTGATGCCTGTTGGCATCAGGGGTGGTGCATTTCCCTTCTCAGACGCAAAGTATCTGTAAAATCAGCCTAACAAGCAATGGCAACTTCCACACTTTTGCAACAGCTTCTACACCATGAGAACAATGGATTTCTGCTAGCGTAGTCTAGCAAATTTGGTCTTTTTGCAAGCAAGAACAACAGTTTGGTGCAATATATGTCATGTTCTGGGTGATTAATTTGTTAATTTGAGTTGCTCAGTAGAGCTTGGATTAAGTCAATTTACCACTTAAAAGGAGGAGGACTCCTTGTCCTCTGCACTCAAGAGTAACTCTGACTGATTGGTACAGAGGAGAGGTTATAATCTATACTTAGCATACTCCAGTCTTGATGTCTAATGCCCTTGATTAATAAAAAAAAAGCCAACATTTTCCATATTTGTTTTTGCAGTTGATGATTTACTTTCTCATTTTTGCAAAACACAGTTAGATCTGATGAAAATCAATCTAAATAAGACTAAGTTCAGTTGCACAAGATACTGATGAAGTTAGTTTAGTTTATGTCAAACCCAAAAATGTATTCTGGCTGGCTGACTCAACAAACGACAGAAGTACATACTCAGATTTCTAAAATATCCTTTGCAGTAGGCAGTGGTTACTACATGCCAACAAAAAGCATTAGAATGTTCAGCTAGGATAGAGGAAGCCTAGATTCTCTTTTCATTTTTCCTAAATTATTCATGTGTGTTTTTCTAATGAGCAGGAGTAACCTCCAAACACTGTGTAAAAGACTATGGCACCACAGAGCTCTCGATTGCTATTCTATTTTGTACAGACTAAAAGTGTTTATTGAAAACATGCTTTTTGTGTTGTCAGCGTGCCTATTATAATGTAATTAAACTGGGAATTCAAGAAGAGGACACCTTATGCTCCACAGTTTCAAAAATCTAATCCCAGTATAATTTTTCAGCTGAGCCTTTTTGGCCTATTGAAGTAAAATTTACTAATAATTGCAAGAAAACATATTTATTTTTAATAGCAGAAGTCTGGAAATGAGTTAGCTGACACATGTATAGATATCTGGTTCTTTTGCTTATAAATACATGCATTCATATATGATCCTTGAATAATTCCAGCAAACGTGATGCAATTACATAACAAGGATCATGACAAATCCATGAAAAAAATGATATTCGTGTTTTATCCCTAATTCTGCATTCACTTTGCCAAACTTAACTTGACTGCCACATCAGGTAGTAAAATCCTTATCCCTATACCAGAGCCAGAGGCATCATAAATATCCATAGCTCATTTGAAGAGTCATGAGTTCACCCAAGAGAGAATTTATCCCTCCACTGCTCTCATGCCCTTTACTAATGGGAACCAAGTACTCTTTCATTAATGTGACAATGAAGAATTGATCCCTAGAAGTCAGAAATGTTAAATTCATGTAAAATGGATGGGGTTTTGTATTGTCTCCTTTTTCTTTCTTTTTATTACTCGTTATTTATTCCATTGATCACTTTGAATGGTGCTCAAAGTTACATTTACTAGTAATGGTAGAGCAGCAGCTCCACTGCAGGCTCTGTATTTTTACAGTTCCTTTTGCTTTTGTCAGCTGAGGTAGTAGCTGATACTAGAAAACTCTCCTTACTATGGACAGTTGCTTGAAAGAACAATAATGCATAATAAGTTTCAAAGTTGAATTGATCTTTAACTGTTTCTGACTAAAATTCCAGGAATTAATCTATTGTTTTTCAAGTGCATTGGGCTATATTTGCTAACTGAACAACCTTTTGTCAGTGTTGGTTCATTTAAGAATTTCAGAACAGTGCAGCAGCAGAGAGGATAGGTTCCTTTTAGCAGCTTTTATTTGGGAGATGCATAACCTTTTAAAGAGCGAACTTGGCAGTTTGCAAATAATGCAAACTGATTACATTTAACTATTACACTGAGGGTAACTGAAGTCTTTGAAGATTTTTACTTCACACTGAACAAGAGTTGATTCCAGCCATGAAATATTGATCCATAGATATCCTGTGTTTATTTTTAAACCAAACATCTAAACCCTATGGTTTGTTGGGTTTCAAAGTAGAGATTTATGAGATCGGGGAATTACTCATTTCTTAAAAAAAGAAAAGATATTATTCACTTTTAGTGGTAAATTTTCTTTTAAAAAACTATGCAATGTACGTATACAAACCCAGAGAAACTGTGCTAGTACCATTTATTAAAGTAATAATCAAAAAAACAGAGTACTGCAAAAACAGGTAATTTATCAGTTCAGGTAAATGTTCAGAACATATATATATATATATATATATATATATTCCTGCTAACATACCAGTGCAAAAAAAGAATTTACTTCTAGGACAGGTTGCCACAACTTAAAGTAGGTGTCAGTAAGCCCTAGTCAGGTGCTTCTAGTGCTGTCTATGAAGATTTGCAGGGTAAAGCAGCTGAAAACGTAGCCCTCGTATGGACACTTCAAGTTTATAAAGATAAGCTTGATGCTCTAATGCTAGCAACTGCAAAAGAATATTACATGACAGAATACTTACTACATAGTTTAATGCTGTACTGTCAACCATTCCTTGTCTCTGGAATTTGGTGGTGCTATTTTTGTTGTTTTCTTGGTGGCTTTCACCTGCTCTCCATATTACAGAAGCTCGTAGTGATTCTTTTGTCTTCATTTCTCAAATGACTTCCTTTTACATTGGTAACTACAGAGGAAAAGAGTACTCAATAAAAGTCTAAAAAAAATCAAAACTAAAGGAGTCTCATTTCTCTATAGAATTAAAATTGGAAGCTTTAAAATACTTCATTTTATCTAATGAAAAAGTCCTTTGCCTTTCTGTCACACAATAGACATCTTCAATTATTGTCCCTACATACTCTTGCAGAGTATTCTTTTACTGGTAGCAATGTAATCTGCTACTGTCTCAAAAGTAAAGGTATGTTTTCTCTCCTCTGCTGGAGAGCATTAAACATATCCATGCACATGCAAAATCATTAAACCACATCTTAGGTTTTTATTCCCTATAGTTCTTTTCTTAACAAGCAAACTTTTCCAAATACACTTGTCTTCACAATCTAGGTCAGTGAGAATCACTTTGGTTTGCTTTCTATAGTAGCTACATCAGCCTAGTAGGTTGGTAGCTGACAAAAAAACCCCTGTCATTACATGGGTGTTTTTTCTCTAGAGCAAAATTTGTTCCTTTTTCTTGGCTTCTTTAAATTATCCACAGACAATACTGCAAGGATTAACATATTTTCAGTAGACAATATTTCAAGGATTAACATAACTTTTTGTTCCAGAAGTACATTAATCTCTGACCTAAATGCTTTCAGATTAGGGGTGCTCACAATGTGTATGCCCGGATTGAGAGTATTTAAGAAATATAACTGATGTCAGACGGAAGGTAAAATGCCTGACTATATGCAAGATCAGTGACTCTTAAGTTATCAAAGTGCTACTATTTGTCTTTCTCATATTCTTATATCTTTTACTGAAAACTTTTATGGTGGTAGTTTACTGGTGTAGACTGGGAGTAAGTATATGTGCATTTCAATCTCTGTTGCCTAACACAGGCTCCTAAAACACCTCATATACACAGTGAGCAAAGCAAAGCATGCCCCCACCAACAAAAGGCAGAGGATGAAGACCAACGGAGTTAAGCAGTATCTTCATGTTTAAGTAGTGCAGAGGTATCTTCTGAGGTTACCTCCTTCTGCTGATCCCATGAGATGGTTTAGAAATTATAGTTCTAACTAAAACATGGGTGAAGATAGGAAGTGTAGATGTTTACCTGTGGTACAAGCACGCTTCCACCGTTAGGTCTAGAGATGAAGGAAACTGGAGGAAAGATCATGGCTCCTAGGTTTTCTAAGGAAAGCAGATCAGACACAGAGGCCCCACGAGGATCAGGGGAACAGTGACAAGCAGAAGGCCTCTAGTAGCTTCATCAGTGAAAATTTAATCAGTGAAAATAACAGAACACTAAATCACCTGTCCCTAAAATTATCAAAGGAGGAGGATTGGACCACTGAACCTGGTTTATAACCCAGCAATAAGAATCAGTGAAAGAAGCCCTCTTTGCACTAGCATGTAAAATAAAGTGAACTCCTGCCTATAGGATGCAGTACGGAAGAGCATTTTGGGGTCATGTAAAACCTTTTATAGGACATCTTAAGGATTGTTTATGGGGAGTAGCAAGGTAGGTTAGAGAGACACAAACATAAGAAAGTAAAAGGAGATTGAAACGGACTGATGATGCACAAACAGGTTACTGGTCAGCACGCTTGACTAACTAATCTATGAACTTCAGCACAATTTATCCTGTCCTCTCACTGAATCCCATTTCTAACTGTTTTAAGTGTGTGTGCACTCTGTGTTAGGGGTCTGTGTGTATGAGCACAGATGAACAGCAAATCAGCTTAGCTGAGGGGTGGGAGGTTGTGCCGAGTGCCAGTCTAACAGCAAGGAACGGGACTGAGAGGACCGTGGGACCCAGACCAGCAGCTGAAGACACACAACCCTAGGATCAGCAACTGGTTATAGTGTAGGTTGAAGATCACAGTGTCCTCTGTGTGTGTGCATGAAACATTCTTGATTCCACGTGAAGCAGAAAGTTTCAAAAACTTCAGCTACTTTCAGTAGAGGCCATGAGTCTCTCAAGCAAAATCCATTAGAAGGAACCTTTTTACTCAGCTACTGTACTCTTTTTAGAATCTTATATGAACAATCCGATGGGGATGGGAAAAATCCCCTCTGTCCTGGAGTCTGCTGGGTCTGGGTACCTCTAGCAGTAACAGGCCTGTGCAATTCCTTCAAGGCTAGCATTGGGGAAAACTGAACCTTACCTTGCCCTCAGGCTTCCAGCTGATACAGCTCAAATGCCACCAGTGTAATTATTCTCATTGAGGTGCTGATTCAGCCATGTACTTAAATATACTGAAAAATTAAGCAAAGGTTAAACTGTGATGTGTATCGAGAGAGAATCTGTTTTTGTGAATCACAAAGAAAATATTAATCTTATAATGGTTTATGCATATATTTGTACTTGGGATGGACATTCAGCTTGCCTCCAGCAAAGAGTCTGGAGGTGGGTTATCTATCCTTTATGCTGGTAAATCTGGGATTTTGTTCACAGAGTAGGGATATCTGCTCATTATACAAAAATATGGTGAATGATTTTTAGGCACTACGGTTTACACATCTGAGATCGTTCTCAGCTGCCAGGTCTATTTTCCTGTCTTGCTGCACTTTAGAATCTTGCTGACATTTTGTAACAACCATCTTGGGCTTATATTTTAAAGACATTTTTTGCAGTTCTTACAACTGAAAAATACTATAATATAATGAAAGATACGACTTGAGAAAGGACCCAGGGATTTCAAATATAAACCTGATAAGAGTACTTACTTTCATACTGTTTTGGAGTTTTGAATTTAAATATGCAAGCCAGAGATTCTGGTGAACTCATTGAGACTGTGTTTGCTTAAAGATGGGACACTGAATACTTTCCCAAAGGAAATATTCCTTTTCTCCAAGGACCTTTCAGTGAAAGGAGTCTTGATTCTGAGATATGATATGTTAATACAGAAAGATATTAAATATTGATATTGATCTGATGTGGTTTTTATCCATTTTTTGGGGGAAAAGTAAACCTATCCAAAATAAGGAATAAGATCTCTGTCATTTTTCACAGACCAGATGAAAAGTATAGGTATTACTCTTCTCCAAAACATAACATACTACCAGGGTGTAGTAAGTACCACTACCAGGGTGGTGTATCCCTTCCTGAACAACAGATGTTAGCTATGATGCTCTCACTCTCCTCCTCTCCACCTGCATTAATATACACACATATAGATATATACACACACACATACAACCACAGTGTCACTTAAAAAATAAAATCAGCCTGTTATTAAATGCAACCAAATAATACCTTTGGTAGTTCTTCTGCAATATACTCACACTAAACTTCTACACTTTATGTAGGGTCTGTTCCTATTCAAATAGGATGCTCTTTATCTTTAAAAAAGGTAACAAGTAGACACAGCTTGAAGTACATATCAATATAAAGAACAGTTCATACACTGATTACAAGATAAAATACCATTATTAAGAGGTAGGAGACCTGCATAGGAATCGACTTATTAAACAAAAAGACAAAACAGTTCTAAGACATAATTGCTTTCAATTAATTTCCCAAAATGAGCAGAAGTCAGTAGAGGTGGCTATTTAATGGAAACAATTCAGTAGCCTAGAGATTAGCCTTAATTAAATGTTTTTGTTCAATATTTTGTCCTAGGGGGCAGGAAGAAAAAGATATTACTTCTTACTCAACATCAAATAATTTCCAAGCATCTAATCTGTAGTAACAGATTTTTTAAATTTGTGATTATGATATGGCCTTGGCCTTTTGCAATTACCAATGTTTTTCAGACACAATGAATATTTGCCATTCACATTAAAACAATATTTCAGAAAAGAAAAACAAAAATAGAAAAATCAAACTTGCTAGGGTATTTAATAGCATAATCTCTTGATTAAGCAATAAAATCTATTCATTGCCATTAGGTCAGATTAGAAACAGTTTACTGGTGCAGTTGCTATGATCACCACTCAGGACACTTACCCAAGACAGTCTTTAGCTGATGGATTGTAGGAGTGCTAGAAGTCTGACAAACACATTACTATGAGAATCCATCAGCAGCATGGCAGCTCCTAAGAGAGTTATTGTAACAGTTTACATTGTCACCTTCCAGTGTCACTTTTAAAGCTGCTCAGGGCAGAGTGGAAACGCCCAGATTCCTTTAGTTTAAAAGCAGTGTGATTGCAAGGGCAGATCAAACTTTATTTATTCTCCTGGCCTTTCTAATTTAATACAATGTAACTGTTTACAGAGAAGAAACAGGGTAGAGACCTATAGATGTCCTATCGTAGAAACAAAATAAAAACTAAGGTGATAAGTTTATCTTTTCCTCTGAAACTGTAAAGTAACATATGCATGATGCAATAAGAATTTCCAAAGTGAAAACTCACACAGTATGGCTTATCTGCTAAACTGAAACAAAACACGTGCTGCCCGGGTGTTCTTTAAATGTTACTCTGTTTTCAACTTTACCGCGAACAGAGAAATTAGTTCAAACTTTGTCTTGCTTAATTTTCTTCACAGAAAAGAAAGGTGATGAGGAATTTTCTCTCTCTAAATACAGGCTGTGCAGCTAACTTGTTTTCAGAGGGCAAGACAACAGGCTTTGTTACTTACCAACCCACTTCTTATGTGAGACACCTCTTGCCCCTTATTACAATAGTAATATGTAGCATTTAAATGAGATCGTTATCTTTAATGATTTCATAGTTATTAATCTGTGACATTAATATTCACTGGTATATAGTATTGATATAATGTAGTAATGAAGACCTAACAAAGAATTTTTTCTGATGGAAGCTGTGACACAAGTTGATGGTATAGTTCAATTTAGATATTATGGGATTCTGTAACTCAACATTAGGTATGACACCAGGTTGTATTTAGGTCAAGATATGTACTTCTTGACTTTACTAAAAATTATCAATTAAAATTACAGACCTAGTCTCTGCAAATACAACTACACTTGACTACTCTTCAACACTTTGGAAATTTTTCTTCCAGTTCCTCATTTTGTGTGGGACAATTTCAACATTGACCACCACTTTTACAGCTTAATTAAATTTCCAGGTTATTTTAAATTAGCTATTTTAATTTTGTTCTCTTAAATCTATGAAAAAGCTGATTTATTTTTGCAATTTTCTATTCCTACAAATTAAGCTATACCCTGCAGTATCTATCTGTCCCCTAATATTGTAGAAGACCTTATTCTGTTGGATTTGATTTCTTTATTTCTTTTGTACTCGGGACTCCAATGACTCTCCCATAAATTGTTGTTTGATTGCAATCTTTGAACTGACTCCATTCTATAACTTTTACCATCATGTTGATGGTGCTTAAATTTCTTGTATGCCAAAATATTTCTGACGTCATCTTTATCATCTGAACTCTGAAAATGCTGGACGTCTCTAACACCATCCTTCCATCATTCAGCCCTGTAACTGACCTTGGTTTTACCTGAACTTTGCCTTTCACATATATATCTATGTGATCTTTAAGTATTTTGATCCATCTGCCTTAAGACTTCCAACATATTAAATTTCTTCTTTATGTGATACCTTTTGCTCTATTAGAACTGTTTTAAGTTAGTGTTTCTGGTATCACATGCACTCTTGACCTTAACTTGTTTTTATGAAGGTTTTTTTATAAGATGTGGAAAAAGCCACTCATCTCCATGAGGCACCTGTTGAACACCCATTTCTCTCCTCTCTAAGCACACATTACTCTGAAACTAGAGTTCCCATGACAGCTCTAGCAGATGTTTCCAGCTTCACTTGGTATTCAGTTGAGATTGAATTTTGCCTGAATTACAGGCAAACAGGAACTTCTAGTACACTTTTTCCTAACATATTCTGCTCCCATTATATCCCAAATAGCAGCCCAAAGCTGCAAAATTCTTCAGGGCTGATATGTGCCACATCAGTCTTTGCCAAGTGCACAGAGTATCTGCACTGTCATTTGCCTTACCTTGCTACAGACCTGACACTAATGATTTGCATCAAAAGGCATCTGAAAAGACAGGAATGTATTTTTCCATTAATGTATGCTAGGACCCATGAGATTAAGAAAGCAGAGGAGTTGTGTCTTTGTAGTTTTTTGGTTTTGTTTTTTTTCTTCCTATTCTGTTGTGACTTTTAGTTCTGCCTTTCTTCTTTTAGAAGAACTCTGTGGATAATAAAATAAAATAAAAACCCAAACAAAAAACCAAAAAAACTCCCACAAAAACAAAACCAACCAACCAAGCAAAACAAAACAAAAAAACCCCAACAAACAAACACAAAAAACCCCCTCAAAACAAACAAAAACCCAATCAAACAAAAAAACCAAACACACACAAAAAAACCCCCACCCAACCAAAAACCAAACCAAAATAAAACCCAAACAAAAAACCAAAACCAAACATCAAACACTATACACTTGTCCTTAGATATAAAGTTAGGGATGTAGAAGTCACTTTAGGGGCAGAACTGGAAGATTTAGTGTGCCCAGATATTATTTTTATGAACATATCACTGTACTGGTAGCAATGTTTTACTATTTTTATAAAATACTCACCACAAGTTCCTGCTTCTTTGAATCAACTGAAAAAGAAATCTTCAGAGCTGGAGAAACTGGTTTCCTCCCAGGCGGTAAGTGCTAGACATGTGCATACCACCAGAGGACTATCTGACAGGAGAGTTCCTTTTCTGGCACCTTCATACTTAGTGGACACACATTTTCTGTCTTCTGTCTTTTTAGTAAGACACAGACAGTGGTGTAGAGTGGAAATACTGACCACTGGGGCATATATAAGGGCAAAAGATGTGCTGAAGTGTCTTCAGAAAAACTTGGGCACATCAGTTAATGCCAGGCCTGCTTTAGTCGGGTCCATGCCACCCAGAGGGGTAGAAAATTAGCCCCTCCAGCACGTGCAGATTCCTCTGCCATAAGAGATTGGTAGCATAAGTTGAAGCAGAGGCCAAGTACACAGTGTCAGACAGATTGTATGCATGACTGGAACAGTGACGATACAGCTGCTTTGAGGAGAAAAGTCAAGTCCGAATGTCATACTGTAAAACCAGACTGTAGATAATTTTTGTCCTGAAAGAGATGTAATTTCTATTACATCTAACCAGATAAGAAATTAATTTGTACTTAAAAACATGAGCTCAAATCTTTGTTGTTACTGGATACTGTTGTACTGTTGTTACTGTCTCCAAATCTTCAGTGTGTTGTACTCCTTAGGTTCTTAAGGTGTTCGTAAAGATTCAGGTGTGTCTTCAAGCCTAGAAATACTTTTGAAAGTGGAGATAATGCTTGAGTTGAAGACAGTCTTCGACCCATAATTCAAAATGGACTTTAAATGGTCTCTTCTGCTATTCCTCAGCTTCTCTGTAAATGTTAATGTTAAATGTCATAACATGTTTTTTGAACTTAATGCATCAAGTGCTTTCTGATGCTTACTTTGTGAAACACAGAACTCCCAAATTTCACTCAACTTTATTTCATAGCCATTTACATGGTAATTGGCATTGTATAATGCATGAAATACAGTTCACTGAGCTGGAATCTAGTTTTCAGTATGGTTCTGACATATATTTTATTATTAAAATGATTTTCAAATGCCCTTTGTGTATTTGTCTAACAGCTTTTCCACAGAGACAGTATGAGCTTCAGCACTGCAAGGAAAGATATGGCTTTGTGGTATCCTACATGATTTTTTTCCCCTTGACCTCATCTTTCCTCATGGTGGCACTTAATACAGCAGAACAAAGGAGACATAGTCCAAAATTTTAACACTGCATAGCACAGATTGTTGCTCTCCTTACAGGCCTTTCTTTTCCCCTGAAGAACTGAATACAGAAGAACCATACAATGACTGACTTCAAGAAAAATCTCATAGCTTCTGAACATTGAATGTAGTACATGAATAACTGATTTTTTTTCCTGTATTGGGATTTGAAAGGTGGAGTGTACTTACATAGGTACAGTGTCAAGCTTGTGCAACTTTTTTTATATTTTAAAATTAGTGAAACTGCTATAAATCAAGTAAGTGATAAATATTTTTGTTATCTTCCTTTTTCTGTAGTTAAAAAGTATGTATTGGAAAGCAAATTAATTTTTATTTTCCCAGGCTTCTGTCTTATGAAAATGAGATGATTACTATCTTTGCTAATAACATGATTGCCATCTTTTCTGGAGAGCTATAAGCCAGCAAGGAAAAGGAACCCAAGAATTTTGTGTATGTTAATGGAAATGGCCTCTCAGAGTTTTCCTTATTGCTCAGCCTTCATTGCCTACAAAACACTAAAGAAGATCGTATTTGAATATCAGATGGTGAGAGGAAAAAGCTTTTCTGCACCTTGCCCTCCTACTGCTAGTTCTGCTGGGGGGAAGAGGCAGTTGGACATCCCTTGTTCATCTGCCCTTCTGAACATGAAACTCTCTTAAGCAGAGGAGCTGCCTCATTGCCCTTCATTTGGAAAAGACTTTGAATTACATTTTTGGTATATGACATGACTGCCAGTTCAAGATTCCAGACTTAGGACAGAATTATCTGAAAGCAGCATGTATAAGATTTCCAGTGTTTTAATTATCTATTTATTTATTATTTATTTCTACTTCCCACTCTCCTCAAAGCCTATGCCAAATTATTCAGGAGTGGAAATTGAACTGAAAGTTCTCTATCTGGCATAACTGTTGGATTTTTATCAAGCTGATGTATTGGGTACTCTAGTAGTGAATCTTAGTATGTTTGTCTAGATCAGTAAACAGTTCTAGTTCCATTCCCAGGTATTAGCTTTATTTTTCTAATCCCTTTATGACAAGGGGACTCTAGAGCTGACTCCTCAGATTTTTTTGGAGCACACCACCTCGCTTTCCACAGCTCACTCTAATTAATGCTGTTTAGGTAGATTCCATCCATGATGATGTTCTGCATTTACAGTTTAGAATCTGACTCAACGCCTAAAAGAAATACTCAATCATAATTACTTTCCCAGCTTTAACTCTGTGGACAGCTATAACAGACTTTATATCCAAATCATTGGTTGGAATTGTACTGCTAAAGAAATACGTTATTCTCTTTTCTGAACCCAAGTGACACGATGATACATGTCCACAGTACATAACATTCAACTGTAAGTCAATGTCCCACATGCTGCTCCATGGCCCTAATATATATGTAATTTTTGTGAGTAGTTTTCAGTCCAAAGTACCTGCAATAATGTGAGGATAACATTACAGCCTAGTAGAATTTTGAAACAAAACAGGGGCATGCAGTGATGTGCTAAGATAGCAGGATACTATTAAAATACATTAACTATAGAGCAAAGAGAAGCAAAGCTGATGCACACTTGTCCTCTGTGCCTATTGGGTACAGAGGGTATCCCATTCATTGGCACCTACAGGTGCATGCTCTTGTGTGAGTAATGTCCAGGCACTATCCAGCAGAAATCTAGCTTGCTTCACCCACACATGTACTTTGCGTTAGAAATTAGACTGTAGGGGTGATCAGTTCCACAGCATTCAGCTGGGTCCTGTTTTAAATGTAAGCACTGAGCCTGTCACCTGTTCTCAGTGCTGCAGTGTCTTTTGATGGCTGCTGGCACCTCAGGCATCTGTGTGTGTGTCGCTGCTCAGCCTGGGATCCTGGGCTTCCCAGTGCCCTCCTGACAGCATATTATGGCCTCTGCATGCCTGGAGGAAGAGAGGAGTTCCCTTGTGTAGAAACACAGAGTGTGAAGAGAGAAGTCAAGGTGCTAGACTTTCTCCCTGCCCTGGGAACAGACACAGATGGGGAATGCCCCAAGAACCAACAACCAAAAAACACATCCAAGCCCAGATGGGGAGACACTGTCACAGTTAATCAGTGTGAGCTTGTGCAGATTTCTTCCTTGCCCAAAGCTTCCCATCTTACTCTCTGAGGCCACTGGGTTTATGTCCTATCATGAACATTTGTTTCCTTGCTTTGCCCTAGTGCGTTTTTTACTGTCATTTCCTTTCCCTGTAGAGAAACCAGGGGAGCAGCAACTCCCAGATTAAGCTGACTCATTACTCCAAGGTCTTTCTACTGAACAATGTTGCATTATTCATTTATTTCTACTCACACCTGTGACATACAAAACCTGAAAACCCTCAGAGATCTTCTGAGCTGTAGCACGATCTATAATATAAGTAAGTCTCCGTAAGTTACTTAAAGATGTGTTATGAAAGGCATTCAAGTTTCGAAAATTACTAAAATTGCTTCTCCACAGTTTGTGCTATGTGCTTAGTATAAATACAAATGCCACAAGGGGCTACAGAAATCTTGGCAGAAAGAGCCACTCCTTTTATTTTCTCTAATAAAGTTATAATACTGAAGCTTTTCACTTTTAAATCCATTCCTGTGCCTGTGTCTCATTTTCTTTCCTGTTTGTTGAAATAATTGTTTTGTTTACTAAAGATGACATGTGAGCATGGTTCAGTGTCCCTCCCCACCTCTGACACCAGCAACTCCTACACTACCGGCATGTGACTCTTCTCAGGGACTCAGGGACACATCCATGAAGGCAACCTTTCCTTGGCATCACATCATTTTTTTGGATGAATTGTTATCACTGCTTAACTGTGAGTGGATACTTCTTTGCAAAAGAAGGTCTTTCAGAGGGTCTTATTTACTAAATTGTTGAGCAGTCTGCACCTATCATTTTTTTCCTTTATCTCATTCTACCGAAAAGGCGGTTTATTCATAATTTCTGACTGTACAACTGCTGAAAGGACATTATAAAAACCCAACTTTTCGTCTTTTCTCATCACAAGGTGTGCTGTTGTTGTACTACTCTTGCTCTCCCGACAAGGATTTGTCTTTGCTGCTTTGGGAATTTTTTCATGGATTGGCTGAGCACAGTCTTTGTTTCCTAAATTCCAGGATGGCTCTTGTTCTGTGCTAGCATAACTCTGTGATGTATCTCTCTGAAGAAAAATGTTGTAGACATGCAATGTCTAAGATATGAAAAAGGTTCTTAGAATGTTTATTGATGACTAGCAAACAACATTTTCTGGGGTGCTGTAGTTTTCTTTCTTTATCAGATCATATAAGAAAATATTACATAGAGATAATTATCTACAAAATGGTCTTTTTTCTTCTGTTGAGTAAGGAGAGCAGCAGCAAAAGCAGCAATAGCATGAAGTCTTGAAAGCAGTTAATATAGGATATTTACTGAATTATATTCTTGGTTGTAGAGTCCTCTTTTTCTTAATATCTTGGTGGGAAGGAAGAAAAAAAGATATTAAGGTGAGTAGGTCTGAGCATTCTTTATTTTTACTGGATTGTCTCACACGTCCATGTTAAATTTTGTTGTAAATTTAATAAACTAGAAATTATGTTTGACCATCTATATATCCAACCAAAACAGTTCCCAATGGCTGATATACTTGCCTGAAAGAGGACAACATTTAGAGGTACATCTAAACATCTATTTGTTTACATTAATCTAAAAAATTGTTAGCTATTCAATTGTCCGTGTAAAGAGAGAACCTGGGAGTAGTAAATCTATCCTAATGAAAAATTGCAATATTGAGAAGTAAACTCTGGGTGTTATGGGTACTACTGGTAAATTAATTACCCAGTACTTATATCCTGTAGTCAGCAAATCCTTGTTAAAATCTTTAATGTGTCTGAGAGGCCAGATTAAGTAAGGTAGCAATAGACTGAGCAATTAAGTGAGTAAATCTTATTAAAGTTTTCTTTGACTGGAAATTAAATGCTCAGTAAGTGAATGGGAATGTATGATAAAGAGAATTCAGAAGGAAAACTGCATAAACAATTTGGCTGTGCCTACACTTGTCATTCCAAACACATTTCTCAGCATAGTTTTAACAGTACTGGAGGTATTCGAGAAAATGTTCAAATAAAACAAAAGATCCAGACACACCTGTAGAAAGATAGTGAAAAGAACAGTGAAGAGATGCAAGTGTCTGAGAATTTGAAAGACTTTTATGCTTAAGGGTTTCATGAGAAGCAATTATTTTTGTTTTAATTTGGAACATTTGTACATGGAAAAAATATTTCTGAGCTTGTAGTCTTCTAGTTTTTGGGGAGAAAAAGAAAAGACAAATGTTAAAGTAATTGGATAAGAAAGTAGCAACTTCCAAAGCTGAAGGATTTTTGGAGTACAAAAAGATTATCTGTATTTTAGGCTTCTAATTCCTGTATGCTGGACTATATTCTCAGCTGTCATATTTCAGTTAGACAATGATCTTGGCTTGTAAAGGTCAGAGAATCCAATTTATTGAAAGATGAAAGTGCAAATAATTACAAAAAAAACCTTTTGTTGGCTGTGGGGCATCCCAGGGGCAGTGCTGAAGCTCATGATTCCAAACAGAACATGTTACAGCATCTGTTGAACAGCAGCTGCTTCAGCATCCATTTGATCTAGGCACCATGAACTTCTCCAGCTCAGAGGCAAGAACATTAGCTTTTCTTTGGTGTGAATTCCTTCATCTTCTGTCAGCAGAGCTGTGGGTGACAGCCCTGCATAGTAAATACAGTGAACTATCGTCAACATTTCAGTCATTCCCAAGGCCAGAGGCACTTGTACAGCCATTTCTCCACCAACTGTAGAAAGCTTCAGCATGGCATATTTGGTTCTCTCCTCTGTTAATTTAATGGCCTGTTATCTGCTTTTTAATAACAAGATTTTTGTGAGGTAGGCTAATTACCATAACAGTGTTATAACTGAATATAAATATGAGTTTTATGTGTAAACCCAGCCTTTACTCTGTTTTCTGTATTGTTAATCTAATATTATATTTTGCATAGAAGAATGCATTGCATAGGTCTAAAATTCTGTTTGATGCTTCCAAAAAGTCTTCAGATGCTTCCATGCTGTTTCTTCAAACTTACCATATAATTGTTATTTATTCTCTTTACTCATATTTTCCTCATTGTAAACCATTTACTGAGAGTATTTTTTTCTTTAGATTTTCAAATCTGAACTATGTTGGGTTGAAAGCTCAAAGTAAAGCTCTGGTGTAGAAAAGCAGAGTTAAAGAATCCTTTTAGGTCTTTTATCTGTAAAGGGGAGATATCAGATAATCAGGATTAATGAATTTTTTAAATGCTCAGAAACTTTTCTAGTCTGAATCACACAGGCCTTCCTTGAGGCACTAGTCTTGCAAAAAAAAAAAAAAAAAAAGGCTATGTTTATTGGGAGCACAGTTTAAATGTAATTTTCTCTTGTCATATTGAGGTAAAATAATTGTTTGCACGTTCCCTGGTTACAAAAGGTTTACTAACATTCTTGCCTGGCTTGTTGTTTGATTCTGTGCTAATTCTTTGGCAATGACAACAGCACCATATTCCCAATTTGTACAGTGTGTAAAGCATTTTTCCATCCAACAGAAAATATATCAAGGGTGTTTCATTAGTCAGATTATAATTTTCTGTCTTTATCACTATCATTGATCCAGTGTAATTACATCCAGTTATTCTGGATGTGGCTGGTTCCTTGCTCAATTTAATCAACTCTGTGTAAGTCTGAACCTAGTGTTTCTAAAATCAGTGTAATTTAAATCTAATGTTTTCAGAGGGGGAATAAATGTTATTGTGGGAGAAATAATAATAATAAAAAAGAGGTTGATTTAAAAACTCATATATAAATGTCTTAGGTTTTGCAAGGTTCTTTTCCTATCCACTTGTATTTCACATTGTAAATATTTTGGAAAAGGGCCTTGATTTTTTAAATCAAGATTTTCTTTTCTCTTTTATCATCTATTTTACTTCTCACCTTTCATTGTAAGTGAAAAAAAGGAAAGAAAAGAGAAGCAACAAAAAAGGTTAAAAACCCATAAGCATTCAAAGCATGGAAACTCATCTTTTTTCCTCACTTTAAGGAAACACTCTAAAAGAAGTGCAACAACAAAAAAGGGAATAAGAATGGATCTGTCCTGCTTAATACTTCTGTCAACAGCCTTGATGATAGCATAGAGTACACACTTATCAAGTTTGCAGATGACACCAAATGGGAGGGAGTAGGAGGAAGAGTGGATATATTGAAGGGCAGGGTTGCTGTTCAGAGGGATAGTTACACAAAGACCTTATGGAATTCAACAAGGACAGATGCAAAGTCCTGCCCCAGGGCTGGAAGACCCAGTGCCAACTACAAACTGGGGACTGAGGGGCTGAGCTACTCTATGGAAAAGGCTCTGGCTGGCACCAAGGACAGCACCTGGCAGCACCCTGGGCTGCATCAGCAACAGACTGAGGGATGGGACCATCCCTTTTCAGACCCCACCTGCAGTTCTACATCCAATTGACTCTCCCAGTAGAAAAGAGACTTTGACCAAACAAGGGAAGTCCAGGGGAACACTCAGGATGGTCAGTGTGGGAACAGTGGCCCAGTGAGGAGGTAACAGGGGAACTGGGTTTGCTGCAGGGTCCCAGCAGCCACCTACCTCTCCAGAGGGAGGCTGTTGAGGCCAAGGACTCAGCTTTTCTCAGGAGAATAAAGGTCACTGTATAGGAAAAGCAGGAGGTCCAAGCTGGTCCAAGTAGTCAAGAAGTGAAACAGATGGTCTGGGGAGGTTGGGCAATATCCGTCCTTGAAGACCTTTCAAGAAGAAGCAGTGAGCAGCCTGGTTTGATCTCATACCTAACAACCTTCTCTTTGAAGAAGAGCGTGGACTAGAGACCTCCTGAAGTCTCTTCCCATCTGAGTTATACTTTAATTTTAAGATATGCAGAAAAAAAGGACCAAATTAAAAGTGAAAAAAAGAAAAAGAAGCACATTTAAAACATACATATGACCACATATGTTCCCACCCCTTAAAGGAAATAAAAATTAATTAATCTGAATCTTTTTTTGCAAGTAGTTGTATTTGTAAATCTCAGTGAGCTAAATATTTTTTACTGAAGTGGAAAAAGCCTCAGCTTACCAGAATAAATATACTGAATTTTTGAATCAAAAGAGGTGATGTTTCTTTTAATAATTTTTTGTTTGCTTCTTTGTTTGAATGATAAATTAAGCTGCCCAGTGGAAATTGATGATATTTAAAATTACTTCATGGTTTTTTCACAGCTGGAAAAACATTTTAAAAAAAATCAAATTAAACAAAGTGTGCAGAAAAAGCTCTCATTTTTTGAGTGATAAACCTTGAGCTCATTCTACTGTGGAGTGCATCAGGCATTGGAAAGTTAGACAGATGGTATTGAAATGATATCTTGATGATTACTTCTCACAAGTTTTTTAAATACTTCAAGTTTGTTGTTTTGGTATTGTTTTGGTTTGGTTTTTTTTAACAGAGTATGATTTTTATGGAAACCTTCCTTAATGAGTCATTTGCAAGCAAATATCTCATTCCTACAACAGAAGTGTGGTGCTTCTAAGACAATTATCTGAATATGTGTTAGGGCTTCTAGTTTATGCAAGGATTTCACACAGACTTCTACAGGCATATGAGCTCCTTCTTCTCTTCTTTCATATAAAAATATCTTCCAAGCATATCTCCTATTTTATGTCATTTACAAACAAGACCCTTCTAAAATCACTACATACAGTCAAAAGCTAGAGAAAATGGAAAAATTAATTTCCCAGTGGAATTCTTTAGACAAATGATTTCATATTGTTACAATTTACCATACAAAGTCTTAGCATAAAATTCCATAGGATAATGTAAAATGACACTAGATTTCATTTAGTAAGGTCTAATTTAGAGTGACTGAAAGATGTCCCGAGACTTCTTGTAAACCTATGTATCCTCTTGTAAGTCTTACGATTTACACTTTTACTCTGCAAAAATCTGTAACAAAAATCTTGAAAGAAAATATCTAATTTTTTTCTGAGCACAGAATTTAAATCCTTTTTCCAGCTCTGTCATTTGAGTTAGGGAGGAACTTGTCTTAATGAAAAAAATAGAATTTTTTAAAACAACATGCCTCATGTTGTGTCTGTGGGTAAACATGTATCTTTGCCAAAATCTGATGGATTGGTTTTGCCTTCAAAAAACCAATATCTCCTATGAAAAATTCTTAAAAATACTTTAAAATAAAAGTAATATAAAACTACCTAATATTTCCTAACATCACTTTTTGAGGCTGTTAGAAGGAATAATATGGTACAAACGAATATTTGTACCATTAAGGAAATCTTTTTTAAATCTTCAAATTTCCACAGAATCATTTCAGTTGGAAAACACCTTTGAGATCATTGAGTCCAACCTTTGACTGATCACTACCTTGTCAACTAGACCATGAGACAAAGAGCCATGTCCAATTGTTCCATGAACAGCTCCAGGGATGGTGACTCCACCACCTCCCTGGCCAGTCCATTCCAATATTTAAGAACCCTTTCGATGAAGAAATTCCTCCTGATGTTCATGCTGAACCTCTCCTGGTGCAGCTTAAGGCTACGTCTTCTTGTGCTGCCACTAGTTATCTGGGAGAAGAAGATGACCTCCACATGGCTACACCCTTCTTTCAGGTAGTTATAGGGAATGATAAGGTTTTCCCCTGAACCTCCTTTTCTTTGGGTCAAACAATGCCAGCTCCCTCAGCTGCTTCCAGAGGACTTACACTCTAGGCCCTTCACCAGCTCCATTGCTCTTTGGATACCCTCCAGCATCTCAATGACTTTCTTGAACTGAGCGGTCCAAAAATGGACACAGGATTTGAAGTGTGGCCTCACCAGTGCCGAGTACAGGGATAAATCCCTGTCCTGGTCCTGCTGGTCACACTGCTGCTGATATAGATGAGGTTACCATTGGCCTTCTTTGGCCACCTGGGCACACAGCTCATGTTCAGCCGCTGTCAACCAACACCCTCAGGTCTTTTTCCTATGGGCAGTTTTCCAACCGCTCTTCCCCCACCATTTAGTACTGCATGGGATTGTTGTGGCCAAAGTGCAGGACTCAGCACCTGGCCTTTCGAAACACATGCCATTGGTCTTGGCCCATCAGTCCAGCCTGTCCAGATCCATTTGCAGAGACTTCTTACCCTCCAGCAGATCAACACTCCCACCCAACTTGGCATCATCCGCAGATTTACTGAGGGTACACTCTATCCCCTCCTCTAGATCATCAATAAAGATATTAAACATTACTAGGCCCAACACTGATACCTGGGGGACACCACTGACCAGCTGACAACTGGATGCAGCTCCGTTCACCACCACTCTCTGGGCCCGGCTCTCTAGCCAGTTCTTAACCCAGCAGAGAGTGCCCCTGTCCAAGCTGTGGGCTGCCAGCTTTTTCAAGAGGGTGGTGTGGGAGAAAGTAAAAAAGGCTTTACATAAGTTCAGGTAAACTACAGCCACAACCTTCCCCTCATCCACCAGGTGGGTCACCTGACCATAAAAGGAGATCAGGTTGGTCAAGCAGGACCTACCCTTCCTAAACCCATGAGAGCTGGGCCTCATCTCTGGGTTGTCCTGCTCATACTGTGTGATCGCACTCAAGATGATCTGATCCATAACCTTGTTGGGCACCAAGTCAGGCTGAAAGGCCTGTAGGCTCCCCAGATCCTCCTGCCAGGCTTTGCGGGTTTTTTTGCAGATTTTTCTTTGGCCAGTAGAAATTCTTTTAATGCTTTCTGATAGACACAGGATAAAAATACTCATTTCACAAAGTCTAAATTAAATCAAAGGATCAAAGAAGTTTATTGATTTCTTAACAATATATAAATAACTGTCAATCAACAAACAATACGTTCAGGACTCATACCTAACACAATAGATAATTTTCAGTATTAGACACTTCCCAAATAAATAACAAACAAATAATGATAATAATACTGATGATGATGATGATAATAAAAATAAGATCCTAAACATTTTTCTATAGCTAGTCCCAAAAATTCATATCATATATGCATACACAAAATTATGTTCACACCTCCCCCAGGGCAGGGAGTTAACCAGTAACCCCCATCCTCTTGGGCACGAGGGCTGCCCTATTTGCATTCTACTCCTGTGGAGACGTGGAAGTTCCAGCAACCTGCTAACACATACACTGATGGGAAAAGATTCCTTGAGGTCGCTTACTCACACCTGCAGTGGGTCCCACCTGCTGTCTGTACTCCACAGCGAGCAGCTGCTTGCCAGGTCAGTACCCTCACAGCATCAGGACCCTCTCGGCTGGGCAGGGGCTGTAATGCCCCAGGGCAACTTCTGTCACTACCAAATCAAGTTTCATTCTTCTCTTTTCCACTGTGAAGTCTTTCCCTCTAGTTATGAATTTTCGTGCTTCTTTTATACTATTCCCAGTGACTCTGTATTTGTACTAAATCCTCTTTATAATTCCCCCGTTGCTATTTAATCCAGCTGACAATCATTTTCTTCTTGAACACGATCAGTTTTGGGTGAATATTCTAAAAGCCAGGTTTCTGTATTCAAAATGTACATGCAGACACACGCATACACATACATCCCCACTGCTCACACTCTCACATTCTCAACAAAATGGGTCATTTGCCAAAAGTGAACTGTGCAGGTACCCCTGCACTGATCACCACAGCAACAGCGTGTGACTTCTCACTCTGTGCTGGGACTGTCAGTATGGACACTTGTGGCATTTGGCATGAAGTAGTCAAATAGTTAAATTTGTGAATTAGTTAAGATATTTAATTTGAAATTAGAATTTTCTTTTTTTTTTTCTTCTCGGGAGAAAAAAAATATTTTTTACCTCCACCTATTTTACTTCACCAAGTCAATCAAAATTTCAGCAAAAAGGTTAAGAATATATTTTTTCACTTTCAAGAAAATGCATGGAATAAATATTTCTTGACTGGATCTCTAGTGAGTTTTACCATGAAGCCAGTACAAGAGCTTGCAGAATGAGCAGCAACACCTTGTTGCAATCTGTCCAGTATGAGTTGCACAGGGAGGGAGTACGGGGGTAACCTGGACTCCTGAAGGGGCTGCAGAGACCTCTGTGAAGCCTCAATGCCTCAGCTGTGACTGGAACCTGCACTGGTTTGCTTTCACCCATAGCAGTTCTGGACCAGGTGGATTATGGTTATTTAAATAAACAATGTGAGGAATTTAAGATATGTGTCTGACTTGCTGCTCTTTTCTTGTTTTCAGGACTGACATATCCAGGGCAATTTCACTGCAGAAAAGAGGTCAAATGCAGTTGCAGGATGGTTTAATTTGTACTGCCTGGTGGGCCCTTCAGGTAGCTGGTAGGAAAACCATGTGAATCTGTTCATCTGTCCACAACATTTTGTTTCTGATCCAAGTGGTAGCTCTGGCATCACACAAAAATCACTTCTGAAAATCCTTGTGGTTATCTCCATATCAAGAACTGAGCAGTGAAGCATTTACCACACTTGACTGAAAGGCATAGATTTTTAAAAATCTTCTTCTTCAGGACTTTGAAGTACATTGTAATGACTCACCAATTTCTTTCTAGCACAAATCAAACACCATTTAAAACTCCTTTGCATGTGCACTGCTGAAGTGAGAGGCTTTCCATCACATTCCTAAGAGAACATTCCACTGTCTTAAGGGTCTTATTGTTAAGAAGATTATTTTCTTCATGTTTAGCTTAAATTTACCACTGCATTTTACCGTTAAATCCTAGTTCTATTTGCTCCATCTAATCTGTTCCCAAAATGTGATAGTCCTTTTCCCTCTTTAGAGTTTTAGTGATGCAGGAGGTATAACTTAAGGACTAGCACATTTACCTGTGGGATTTTCTAATTCAACTAGAATCAGGACCACTTGTGAATCAGTCTACATTACTCCAGTTTAAGATATATCATGGAATCTTATATTTGATTAGACAGAGAGGCCAGTTTTATCAGGATCATCTCTGTTTCATTCTAGAAAATCCCCTGTTAATAATAATGGGTAACTATCCACCTCTAAATTAAAAGCTAGACTTAGTATCACAGAATCATAGAATGGTTCAGGTTGCAACGGACCCTAAAGGTCATTTATTCCAAACTCCCTGCCATGGGTAGGGACACCTTCTACTAGACCATGTTGTTCAAAGCCCCATCCAGCCTGGCCTTGAACATTTCCAGGGATGGGGTAACAAAAACTTCTCTGGATGACCTGTTCCTGTGCCTCACCTCCGTTACAGTAAAGAATTTCTTCCTTATACCCACTCTCTCATATCTTTCTTTCTACCCTCTTTTAGGCTACTCTGGTTATCCCTTGTCCAGTGCTTCTCTACACCTTTCTTATATATTGAAAGCCACAATAAGATCTCCCTGAAGCCTTCTCAGTGCTAAACAACGACAGCTCTCTCAATGTGTCTCCATAGGAGAGGTTCCAGCCCTCTGATCATCTTCATGGACCTCCTCTGGCCTCCCTCTAATAGATTAATGATGTTCTTGTACTGGGAACTCCTGAACCAGACTCAACACTCTAGATGGGTCTTTTGAGAGCAAAGCAGGTAAATCATCTCTTTCGACTTGCTGGTCACACTTTTTATCCAGTCCAGGATGGGCTACCAGCACACACTGCTAGTTCATAGCCAATTTTTCATCCAGCACTATCCCCCAAGTCCCTCTCTGCAGGGCTGCTCTCAACCCGTTTATTGCCCAATCTGTATACCAGGGATTGCCCCAACGCAAAAGCAGGACCTTGAGTTTGGCCTTGACCTTCATATGATCCACATGGGCCCACACCTCAAGCCTGTCAAGGTTTGATCTAAAGGTTACAGTCTTTCACCTGTTTTGACACTCCTATCTTTCTCATATTTTCCAGGATAGAAAGGAGTTTGACTGAGATGTAGGGAGAAGGTGGTTTGAATCTTGATTCTGTACTTTACTCACCACTGTACTTGAAGTATGGAGCCTGACATTAAAATGAGGGAAACATACCAAGAAAGCAGGGCATAAACAGTGGTGTCCGTTTTACAGAGCTTGATTATACATCTAAATCTACTTTTATAACTAGTGATTAAAGAAGAAAAGAATGAGTTAATTAGATAATATGTACTGATTAAAGTGAAAGATACACAGCTACTTACTGTGTTAAATTTTTAGTAAATAACTATTCTCTAGAACCACATTTTTCATTAATTTTCATCACAGTAGTCAGATTCACAACATATTTAATTTTCTGAGCCCTAAATCACATAATATTCTGATGATTATGAAAATATTACTGAAAGTTGACAAAGTGTCGGAGCCACAATTCTCCACAAGAGTAAAGGACAAATGATTCCACAGAACAAATATCAGTTCAAATGCTTTGCCCCAAAGAGCAAAACACTAATGCACAAATAAGATTTGTCTCGTTCTGCCAAATCTGAAGCCACAGGAGACTGGTTGAAATACCAGCTGATGTTTGCTGCACCTGGTAATTTCCATACATACTGTTGAATCTGTGTTGTTTCATCTGTAGTATCCAGCTTTATTCTCAGAGAGGATCAGGATGCTTCTAGATTTTCCTTGAACACAGCTGTATCTCGCAATAGACTGTACCTCCCACCATACTTTGTTCGGTGTTTCCATTCATTACTTCCATTCAGTATTTCTATAACCTTATTGAACATGCAAACTGCTCTGGACATGCTGTTTTAGTTTCTCCACTTTGTTGGACCTGGGAAATGGGAACAGTGGAGGCAGAACCCAAGGGCTGGGGGTGAGAGGTGTATCAGGGTGGCCTTGCAGAGAGTGTCAGAGCTGTTGTGCTCATCTCATGGCCGGGGAGGCCGTCAGTCCTGGCAGTGCATCATCAGCAGTAGGCTGAGGAAGGTAATCCTTCTCCTGTGTTCAGGTCTTGTGAGACACATCTGGTGATCTGTACTCAGTGCTGGGCTTCCCAGTACAAGACATGGATGAACTGGAGTGAGTCCAGCAAAGGACCATAATGATTCAAGGCCTGGAGCATCTGTCATATGAGCAAAGACTGAGAGACGTGGGTGACCTGTCTGGAGGAGGTAAGGCTCAGGAGGAGTTATCCACATGCCTGAAGTGGGGAGTAAAGGCAATAGACCCTGCTCAGTGGCAGGATGAGAGGCAATGGGAATAAACACACACAGGAAATTCCACTTAAGCATGACAAATATAAATTTTTACTGTGATGGTGACCAAACACTGAAAAAGACTGATGACACGAATTGTGGATTCCCCATCCTTGTAGACATTCAGAGCCTGACTGGGCATGGTCCTGATCAACCTGCTCTTGCTGACCCTGCGCTGAGCAGGGAGTTTGACCAGATTACCTCCAGAGGTGTCCCCAAGCTTCAGCTGTTCTAGAAGTTTTTAAAACACTTGTTTAAGATATAGGTAAGAACCTTGGCTAATATAAAAGGATACCATTCTATGGAAGTGAATACCTCTCTGCCTTTTTTGCACAAGGTGCATTCTGCTAAGAAAACCTCTGGTGAAAACTTATGCAAGCAAGACTTTGTAATAGACTAACATTGTGTCCATTTTTCTGAAGAAACATAAAAACCTTTTCTTTGAATTTCTCCTTCAATATCCCAGTCAAAAAGACACACTGAAACAAGATAATATTAGTTTTTTTGGATTTTTTAAAGCAACAAGCTAAAAATAAAAATACAAGCTAAAAATAAAAAAAGATTAAAGTTAATACAATGCATTAAAAGTTGCAGTAAACATTCGATCACTCAATTAACTGTGTTCAAGAAAAGAACATTCATATGCAAGAAAACTTATACACCTTACAGTTATTATATCTTTAAAGATATTTTATGATCCATATATATATCTTTGTACTTTGTTTTGATTTTCATTGTAGGTAATATCCACAAAAAAGATAAAGAATGCTATTTTTCCATGTAAAAGAAAGTACAACTATGTCAGTCCCAATTCAATTTATTTTATGCAAAGAAGCAAACTTTGATATCACACTAGCATGGTCAGATTAGAGATCTAAATTGGTGGACTATAGCCCAGTCATTAAAACTCTGCTTTGAAACAATAATGTGTTGCACATGCTGCAGTTATATTTCTTCTCTCTTATTCACATTAACTTAGTCAAAATATAGGAGCTATTTTGTTGGAATTATCAAAGAAAGTAAATAAGCCAAAGAAAGGTACGATATAAGTAGTTATGTGATAATATGGGTTAATCCACTTGACTTGGTTTGACCTTAAAAACAAATGGGGAAAATAAAAAATACAATTTACATACATTTTTTCAGAGAAGAAATGAATAGATGCTGTGACATTCAATATGCATTATGCAATTAGAATTTTACAGGAAAGTCAGTCAAAAGTGGTTCTGGAGATAGCTGCCTCTATGGCCCATATGGTTGTATTTCCCATAGCACTATAGGGGACATTCCATCCTGTACATTCCATGTTTCTCATCTACTAGTCTCTTCACTGAAAGATTGTAACATGTATCATGGTGACTTGGCTTACAGGGAATGTCTGTTAATCTGTTCTTATAACCAGAAGTCGTTAGGAATTTATATTATTTATACCAGATGTGCTTTGATTTTAGCAGTAGATGCCTTCAAGTTAATCAAAGACAAATTTTTCTCAGAATGGGTCTGTAGAGGTGATTTAATGAACATCCTTCAGTGTTAGTCTAGATTTTCCACAGTTACTGTTAGAAGGCTAAATATAGAAAAGGAATATATGGGTGCACACGGATTCCCAAGAACTGGTATGGAGGTCACACAACATGTAGTAACAAAGACTTAGAAGTGGCATGAGAGTAGAGTCATGGAGTGTCTTGTGCTGAGTCACTAAGATATAAGAGGTAGTTCAACAGTGTTGGGGAGTTAGTAGATCCAGGCATGCATACACAGACAGGATGAAAATTAATGAATATAGCTTTAACATTTCCACTCACTCCTTCATGAGTGTGTACTACTGTTTCTCTTAGTAAGAGAAATAGTTTCTGTGCCACAGGAAGGCACTCAGGGTGTCCTAGGAAATGTCATGTTCCTGTGAAGAAACGTTGGCCTTTCTCCTTTTCTCCCCTTCTGTCTCATCTCCTTTGTGTTCGCTCTCAAAAGGAATTGTATTGTTACATTGAATATGAAAGACTAATGTAAAAAGAATGATTCCCCCACATGTAAGATAAAAGATCATATGACCTAGTATATGCTTCCTATTTCTCTTACAGGAGCAGAAAAAAATATAAAGACATCTTCCACCATTTCTTCTTTAAAAAGACAATGACATTCTTGACTGTCAGTACTTATTATTTAATGTACTTTACTGTTTTTTCCAGATTTTATGTATGAGTGAATAGACAAACATTACATGTTTGTCTCTAGTCATTAACACGGATTAATCACCTTTCTTTATGAACTCAACCTTCCATTAGACGATTTGTTTTTACTGTTTTCCAATTTAATTTCATATAGTGGAAAGATAGAAGAACAACAAAAATGAAAACAAGTAATGTAATGCTGCATTTTCTCCCTACTCTTTTGCAATACACTAATACCTTGAAGGTTTAGGGAGAATGAGAAATTATGTATGACAAAAATCTCTTGTGTAAAATGTTCATATTCACTGTGCTCTGTGAATTCACCTCTAATGCTGCAAGCTCCAGTGTTATACACAGAAGGATTCAGCTTCCTGCAGCCAATATCGAGCTCATCATGTCTTTTTAAATGAGTCTGGAAAAATTCCCCAGCTGCACATATGCCTGCTTTTCTAACTCATACACCAGAGGGTTAGGCTGGCTCCACGTATTCCTTGAGAATTGTCTTCTCTACCTCTCTCTCTTTTTGCTGAAACATCTGCATATGATTTTTATTTGTCAGCTGGCAAAAGGAAGCTGAAATACCTCTGTGACACCTATTCACAGACACACAGTTTACATGATCCATCTGTAAAAAGTACCACGAGGCATCTGCTTTTCACCGTGCGCCAAAGACCAGATTTGCAAAATTTTGTGGGTATCTAGCTCTCACTGTAATCAACCATTTTTGGAGTTACAAATAACTGCCTCGAATCTCTTCAGTCTATACCTGATCATTATTTAGATTTCTACTGAAACTGCTGTGTAAATATTGCAGGTTGTGGGTTTCTTCACATTAAAGAAGAAAACAGAGCAAGAAAGGGGGAGAGAATGTATCTGATAAGAAGTGGCATTCATGACAACTAGAAAGTGTTGATGATCACAGAATATAAGTAGTTTTGAAGTAAATCCATTATTTTTAAGAACAAAGCTCAGGTTCTATATTTGTTTTGAACAATGTTAAGGTAAGCAAAGTTTTCATAAGGACTACATTTTCTTGACAACAAGCTTTTCTACAATTCCTATAACCTCATGCTTACAGGATACAGCGAATGCAAAACTTTTTCATGAAGTTCACTACATCATGGGTGAGGAAAAAAATCTACCAAAAATAGCAAGGAGTGGGATCTTTCCCACACAGGCTTTTTGAATGACATACAATTCCTGTTTCAAGAGCCTAAACTGTATTCAAAAGTTTCGAGTGATAAATAAATGTGGATAGTAATTTCAAAAAAGGTAGAAAGGTAGAAAAGGTAGAAAGAAGCAGAAGCAGAAGCAGAAGCAGTTATCCAATGTGAGAAGTTTGACAGTATTGAGATGAGGAAATTGAGAAATAGTTGAAGGATGCATGTATGAAGGTCAGATCAAAGTTAAAACAATGTGTGGAATGGAAATGTCCTTGGAGTTGATGAAGATGAAGCTGCTTACCCCAGTGACAAGGCTGCATAGCTGATCATTACTAGGTTCTGTTCTGCCTGGTATGATAGTATAAATCTATAATAAAAGCAATAATATGTTGTCCTAAGGGATGTTGTCCCTGCAATAAATATTAAACTGTCTTCTAACTTAGATGCAGGTTCATTAGTTCACCCAAACAGATTGCACTGAAGTCAATTCTCAGGGGACAGAGAAACAATCATGATTTTAATCCTTGACTCATGCTGGGGAAAGGCTTCTGAGTGGCACAAATAACCAAAGTACTAAACACAAAACTGAACACTGCCTAAACTCATTTTCCAGCTGGATGTTTCTAAACTTATAAAATTACCTAGCTAAAAGGAAACACTAGCAAAAGTGACTATGTGCAGTTTAAACTGTATTAATCTGGACTAGGTACTTGACCTTCAGTAGCTAAACATCCTTGATTTTATGTTAGCTGACAATCTAGGTGTATTAAACAATGGACCCATGTCTGATGTTTTATTTTTTTGTCTGTTAGTTTCTTTGCTTGAATGATGACCACAGTAGGTATTTTAGTTGCATTGAAAATATAAAAGAGAAAGGGCTGCTTCAAGCAAGACTCTCAGAAGTTAGTGTCTTCTGTGCAATAAAATTGAAAATTGCCACATTAAAAAACACTTTCTAAATATAATTTATTTTCCATGATTCATTAATATATAGTCAGAATTTTGATTTATGAACATTCACTTTTTCAGAATCAGTTTATTGCTCTGATTTATGTATGCTGCATATAAAACTTTTTTAAAAATTTTAAACTTTAGAGTACTGATTTAGTATGTGAGTATATAAATCTTTCTCTTAAACTTTCAGTTCAGTTTCATGATTTATACACACAAAATTTCATGGATCATAATGTTAAAACTCTAATTTAATACTGTAGTTACTGTAAGAAGTATTAGTACAATAAAATATGCAATAGTTAAGATGTTAGGATGAAAGTAATCAATGATTTTTGCAAATTGTACCTCTGGCCCAACTTTAGCCGGTGTAAATCAAAATAACTTCTTCACTTCAGGAACTTTCTCTGTCTCACAGCATTTATGAATCTTGCTCTTTAGTAATAATATGCAAATATACTTAGAAGCATTACATTTGGAATGTAATGGTTTAATGAAAAGGGATGTTATATCACAGAAATAACTTTTCTTATTGATCTCAACTTTCTACAATCTTCATTTGCTAGTCATCAAGAAAAATATACCTAGTAGAGATGTTCTGTTACAGATGTTCTCATGAATGTTTTGGTACATTAGCATATACTTCATTTAGGATAAATGAGGTGTTTTGATATTCATCAACTTTTTAAAATAAAATCATAATACAGTTCAAGGTCATATTTCAATGCTATGTTCAGTTTTCCCATAAGTTCAACTGCTATCTTGCTAATCTTTCCTACATAATATTACACAGTATAATATAATAAACTATCACATTTTGTTTCAAATAGGTATATGAATTAATCAAAAAAACAAACACAAAATCATCCTTCTAGATAAGGAGAGTTACTAAAAGAGTTTAGGTCAAAACACTGGTAAGATTTGTTCCCAAAAAACAACTACTTCCTTTTACAAATCCATTTCCCAGCCTGAGAACCCAAATAGCTGAGTATGTGATGGGCAGTTGTGAGGTCCTCAGGCTAGAAAGACTCTCCTCACTCTGATAATAATACAGAAACAAAGTATTTTTCATTCCCAAACAACTACATCTTATATAGAATTAAAATGTATTAAGTCCCTGTGGCAAGTTTTTGGGGTTTGGTAGTGGGAGAGGCACTACAGGGGAGGCTTTTGTGAGAAGCTACCAGAAGCTTCCTCCGTATTCAACAGAGCCAATGCCAGATGGCTCCAAAGTGGACCTGAGGCTGGCCAAGGCCAAGCCAATCAGCAGTGGTAGCAGTGACACTGGGATAATGTATTTAAGAAGGAGAAAACAATTACTGTGCAGAAGAAAATTGTGGCCAGAGGTGAGAGAAGTGAGGATATGTGAGAGCAACAGCTCTGCAAACGCTCAGTGAAGAAGGAGCCAGAGGACGTGCTCCAGGCATTGGTGTGGAGATTCATCTGCAACCTGTGACAAAGACCATGGTGAGGCAGCTGTGCCCCTGCAGCATGTGGAGCTCCATGGTGGAGCAGAGATCCACCTGCAGCCCTTGCAGGTTCCAATGCCAAAGCAAGTGGATGCCTGAAGCCCATGTTGGAGCAGTCTCCTGGCAGGACCTGTGGACACATGGAAAGAGGAACCCACGCTGGAACAGGTTTACTGGCAGGACTTGTGACCCTGTGGGGGACCAACGCTGAAGCAGTTTGTGATGTACTGCAGCTCATAGGAAGGACCCGCATTAAAGAAGTTCGTGGAGGAACTGTCTTCTGTGGAAGGGACCCCTGGCTGGAGCAGCAGGAGAGTGTGAGAAGTCCTGCCACTGAGGAGGAAGGAGCAAGAGAGACAACGTGATGAACTGACAATAACCTCCTTTCCCTGTAAGGAATGCAGGTAGAGATATAGGAAATAAATTTAAGCCTGGAAAGGAGAAAGGGAGGAATGGGGGGAAGGTGTTTTTAAGGTTTTTTGTTTTATTTCTCATTATCCTACTCTGATTTGATTAATGATAAATTAAATTAATTTCCCCATGTCAGGTGTTCTGCCCATGACAGTAACTGGTGAGAGAGATCACTCACATAGGTCCTTATCTTGACCCATGAACTTTTCATTATATTTCTCTTTCCCATCCTGCTAAGATGACAGAGTGGCTTTGCTGGGCATCTGGCATCTGGCCAGGGTAAATCCACCAAAAATGGTCAAGGGAAATAAGCTATATTCCTGACCCATAAAGGGTCACAAATCTCAACTCACTGTATAAATAGACGCTTCCACTGTGGGAGTTAAAGGCTTCTTCCAATGACCAAGTGTGACAGTTCCTCTCCTTCTTCATGAGTGGAAGTGTCAGTGACAGAAAATCTCTAACAGCCCTTCACTACTATGGCTACAGGTGTACAACATGCTGCTCAGCTGGAAGAGATGAGCATCAGGAAGTCTTCTCTGTTAGACTAAACCTAAGGGCCTGGAAAAAATATTTTTGAGGCCAAAAAGAAATTAACTGTCCAAATGAGTGTGTTTGTCTCATGCAGTTTTTATTAGCAGAGATAAATATAACAGGTTATGATAAGGTGGTATTTTTTGGTGTTAAATCTTTGCTATAAACAGTCCATGAGTGATATGGAAGATGGTCATTATTAAGGGTGCACCTGTGAGCAAAAATAGAACAGAGGTAGAGGTGCCAACTTCCTTGCCTTTTTCCACTAAGCAGTGTTTAAATCCTCTTCTGTTTAATAGATTTAAATACCTTCTGCATCAGATTTAGAACTTCATGTGACTCCAGAAAAATAAAAGTGATAGTCTTAAGTTGTGAAATAATAGTGTTTTGGTATGGGTAGTAACGCCTCAGAACAGCTATTTTATACAGTCTTTTCACGCACGATTTCAGGACCAATAATTTTGTGGTCACCCACAAAACAATCCAAAGTGTAATAAGTACATATGTTTAAAACCGTTTCTTTGTAAGCATGGCCTGATGATGCAAATAATGACTGGGCAGAGAGCATGATTTCTTGGAAACGTTTATCCATAATATAGAAGTAGAGTATTCCAGTAGAGAGTGCCCTGCCAATGTTTTATAGATTTACTTGTGCATAGGCATGCACACACACATACAAATGCTATCTGAGACCTAAGACCAGATTCCAGTGTTTCCTGCAAGGGCTAGTTTTAGAAAGCCAGCTCTGCCTTTTCTGTTAGAGCTCATTTTCAGCAGAAGTCTTTCCTGACTCATAACTGCAGGTTTCAGGAACGTGTCAAAGCCTCAGCAACCTGACATGCATGACCAGAGATCCTTCAATATCTGAAGGTGCTTGAGCCAGGAAGCTCCTTTCCTACTGCCCATCAGTCATTCAGAGACAGTACTGGATTGTGTGATTCCAGGCACTGGTTTGGTCTGAT